>NW_020450529.1:7653228-7778011 GCF_003343035.1 Apteryx rowi
GCCGCACTGACCTCCTAACGCTGCCATTCTCGGGGCCCCAGCTCCGGCAGCGGGAGAGGGGGGCGACCCGAAAGGAAATGTCACCGGGGCTGCTTCCCCTGCCCCGCTTCCTCCCCGCGGCCCGCTACTACCGCGGAAGCCAACCCCGCTCCTCACACGGCCCAACCTGCGGCGCGCTGAGTGGCCGCCGCCCCCGCCGCCTGCCGGGAAATGTAGTGCCGGAGCCCGGCGGCGGGCCGCCCCCGGCCGCGGCGCATGCTGGGAGCTGTAGTTTCGCGGCCGGGCGGKGTACCTGGGAGTTGTAGTTTCCAAGATGGGGCTGGGGGGGGACAGGCCCGGCCCGTCGCTTAGCAACGGCGGGGCTGGAGGGGGGAAGGCGCTCGGCCGAGCGGCCATTTTGGGGCCCTGCGGCCTCCACCCTCAGGCGGGGGCATGAGGGCGGCCCTCAGCGCCTTGCTGTGGCCCTGCTGTTGGCCACCACGGACTCAGAGCGTTCCCCTCCCTGGGGGCACCCAGCAGAAATGGCCTCTCCATGCACATAAATCCCCCCCCATTCCTACCTCATCAGCTTTACAGGCCTTGTGCCGCCTCCTGCGGCACAAACCCCGGGGTCTGCAAAGGGCGGAGGTGTTGCCCCAGTGGGCGCCTGCCACGGCCTGCACTGGAAAACCAGCAGGGAGAAGGGAAACAGCGAGAGAAAATACTCGCAGCCCTTGTGGCACCGCGAGGACGTGGTCGGGGCACGGCGGCGTTTGGCTGCTAGATCCAGGACTTGGCTGGGCTGCGCTGCCCTTTCGTCAAAAACGTATAAGCAGCTACGCGGGCTGCAAGCTCGTYGTGCCAGGAGCGGTCGGTTTTTTCTGTATTTGCACCCCACGCAGCAGCATGCTGCTGCCGGCCAGATTAGCAGTGCCAGTGCCACCTAATGAACGCGGCAGCTGAACGCCTCCAGCAGACAAGCAACCGTTTTGCTGCTGCTGACCTTTAATACCGCAAAGCATGTTTCTCTCTCCGTATAGAGATCAAGCGGCTGATAGTTACCAGCTTTTTCAGCTCTCCGCAGGGCCTAGCCACTGGTTTCATTCTTGATAACTGAGTCGTTATCAGAAGTTTGCTGTGGAAGGGTGTTTTTTTTTTTCATTTCCTTTGTGAAATGCAGTTAATGAAAGACRAATTACCAAATACTGGAAGCATTCAGAAGTTCTGTGTATTTTTCTGTTTTTATTAAAATAGATGTAATACGTCTTTGCAGCTGAATAGTTGTGAGAAGTTTGGTTTGTAAAAAAGAATAATGCAAGCAAATCAAAATTCATTTGAAGAAGATCTTAAAGATACATTTCCCTTTAACTCTCAGAAATAATGTACCATAGGTACATTACCAACAGTCTAAATAAGAAGAATTTAAAAGCAAGAATAGTACTGCTCCGTGACTGCTTCTTATGTGGTTTTGCTTTCACTTGCAAGGAATAGCTTTTCCCCAGTTTAGCAATTATCAGTGTTGTSCAGGCTGCTGTCGATAATAATACTATACAACACGAGGATGATAGAGACTATGATGAAAGAGGTGTAAAAGAAAATAGAACTTCACGTCTGCAAATCGATTCTGCAGTTTTGCAATCTCCCCCTTCAGCACTGGCCTGGGTTGTGAAATCGACCCTTGAAATATAAAGTGAAGGGAAGGGAGAATACCTCCACTCTTACCTTTTAGTAAACGACATCGCCTGATGCAATTCATTTCCTTTGGTGTGGACACTTAGGTTGGGCTGGATTAGTGTGCAAAATGCAGGAGCAAAATAGAGAATTTTTTTTTTAATATAGATACTGCATTGAACTGGTACTTTAGGGTGAAAAGGATTTCTTGAGGTAGTTTACCTTTGTAAGGTTTTCGGTGAAGCAATAAATTGCCATACAGGTTCAAATATTCTTTAAGAGGTATTGATAGCAGCTCCTTTTCTTAGTTAGAAGTCTTTCTCAAGTGTCTGATACCTCATCACTCACTTCCCTTTCTGGAAACCTCATTAGCGCTCCTTAGCATTAAAAAGATTTAGCACAATATAACACTCCCATGGAAATCCAGGGACCAGGGTTCTTCACCCAGGTCTGCATATGATTTGCTGGGTCTCTCAGCTGTAAAATGAGACACGTTGCCTGAGMAAATTATGTCACGTAGTATGTAAAAGCCAGGTATTATAAATTGCATTTGCATTGCATACAAACATTAGGACCAATACTTTCAGAAATTACAAGATGCTTAGTGAGTTCCAGCTCCCTTTTTTTTCTGCTGCATCCCTTTCTGCCTCTCTTTGTCTGTGTTTTGCCTGGGAATTAATGCAGGCCCAGGACTTGAGCACAGAACTAGGAGTCAGAAAATTGGGTTCTTGGCTTATTGTTAACACTGATTTACTGCATGCTGTTGATCAAATAATTTGATTTCATGGGTTTTGGCTTCCCAGGAGACAATGAGGAGCTGTGAAGTCCTTTGAAATATATTGATGTAAATTCCTTTATCAATATTATAATTTCATGTAGAGGTGTTTTTTTTTTAAAAAAAATCTTCTGGCCAGCAATCCATTGTAACTGATGATACTATTTGAGATTTTGCAAGAATCCAATACCCAGGACATTTCCTGGGTATTGAGGGACTGGGATGCTCTAATTAAGGCTTTAATTTCACACCTAATTTCTCATTCCTGCAGATACARCTTGCAAACAGACAGCTGAAAATACTTGGAGGAGAAAGTGTTGTTTTCCATTTGATATTCAGAGATTCAGAAATAATGATGAAATAATGTYGGCTGAGAAGGAACTCAGAGTCTTATGAGTGATTACAAACATTGCCCTCCTGATGAAGTCAGAACGGGCACTGTTTTACTGGGATCCTTGCCTTCAGGATAAAGAATGTCTTTGTCAAGAAACCAAACAAGAAGAGAGGGCAAGGAAAAAGTTTTAGGAGAAAATGAACAAAATATACATTTCCTCAGATATCTGAGAACTTAGAAGATGCCACCAAAGAGTTTATTTGCAGATACAATTCAGTTATTGAAAATGTTTCCATTCTTTGTTACAYGTATAGAACACATTATTTAGGAAGTTTTGGTTCATCTACCTTCAATACAGGGACCGGGAACACATTAGATCTTTAGCAAATTCTTAGTTTGGGTCACCTGATGAGGAACTGGCCAGACTAACCCCCATGCTCCTGCTGCACGAGAGATAATGCACGGAGCACTTCTGGGGATCCTGCTCATGTTTTCTCCTGTGAGCAAAATGAGGATAATAAATACCACTGAACCAAAATTTTAAAAGAAGTATCAATAGGGTTTGGGGTCAAACAAGTTTAAAATGGAACAATTTTTAACCCAGATGAATATTTCCACCTTTATTTTGTATAAAATGCTTAGTTCAAAATTTCAGAAAGAGGTCATTGCCTCCTCCTTGCACTTTTTTCTTGGTCACCCCCTGTATGATAATTTGTCACTGAGAAATGGAGGGCATAGAGAGAGGAATAATCGGTCTCCACCCTTCATCTTCCCCTGCTCCCCCACCCACATACCACACAGTCAAAAAAAGAAAAAAAAAAAGAAAGAAAAAAAAGAAAAAAAAGGTGTGGAGAAGCTTGAAAGGGCTTTTTAGGTTTTCATGGCAACATTTTGAGCTGTTACTTTTTTCATGAAACTCTCCAATTAAAAAAATAGCCAATTTCCAGCAAAATCATTCAACTCTAAATATAATACTAGTAAAAATGAATAATATTATTTGCTATCTCCAAAGATGTGTCAATTAGTAATGTTGACAATTGTTCTGTTATTTGTATGTGTTAAATCAAGTCGTACTGTGAATCTGTGAGAAGTAATACAGTTGATACTACTGCACTCTGTAGAACCCTCATTTTAATTAGAAAAATCTTCATATTCACTGTGGAACAATCTAACCTTGGAAAACAATCTTTTACCAGTTTGTCTTTAATGCATAAAACACTGCTCATTTTCTGCAATTCTGTCACCAAGGGGCACATTAATTTAGTTGCACAATAATTTAATACATCAATACATTGATTGAAGTAGAGAGTTTTTTATTTAGTGGTTCCAAGAAATAACACATTTCTTACAGAATCTTTAAAAAGACACTTCTTGTTGCAGTTTAAGTAGGGGGAATTGCAGATCATGAGGGGACGCTGCCCTTCAAAGCCGATTGATCTTAGCACACTGAGCACAGTGGGCTCTACATCAGAAGAGAGCAAGGACTGGCAGGGGGCAATTAATGGGGCAGATATTGGAGTGCCTTTTCTGATTACCCCATACTGTACAGTGGATTTGGCCTTGCTGAGACAGGCTGGTAGAAACAAGAACCCTGATGAGATATGGCTCTGCTAATGTCAAGAAGTGCCACTTCCTAGCAGCGGGAGCAACTTTATTGAAACCATCTGTTGTTTTGGAACACATGCGCACACGCACACGCACACATGCACACTTCCTCCTCCCAAAGTGTTTAACCTTTCTTTTAAGGCTGGCTGAAATCACACAGCTAATCCCTCCTTAATCTCAAAATGACAGGCCCTACTGTTTTCAGCAAGTCCCAGCAGCTACCGAAAATCAGAGTGACTGGTGGTGTTTAGGTGATGTGACAGTGATGTATTCTGGAGCAGTCGCTTTAGAACAAAACACCCATTCATCCACTGTCATCACAAAGTTTTGCAAGACCAGTCTGCAATTACTAGCAGCCTGACAGAGCAGGCTTGGGTACCTGTGTATAGATGGGGAAAATATACTCCGATGGATCTGTTCTACCCAGGGAACAGAAAGAAAGAGATTCAGTGAGCCTGGTCCCAGTGAAACCTAATTTTTCAGCAGATATAACCCACCAGTGATCCCAAAGGAAACAGCCCTGTTTGGGGCACAGTAGACTCAGAATCTCAGTGCTGTTCCAGTTTGTCAAGTCTTTAATTGCATTTTTATGCCCCTCTCTCYGTAATGTGCCGGGACCCTTAAGCTTCTCATGGCTGTGTTGTATAGAGGCTTGCATCTGGGCCCCAGCTGCCAATAAAGTGTGGCAGTACCAGAGCGTTCACTGAGACTGAATTAACTCTAGCATCCTTGCAGATAAAGTATTTCTGTCAGGATAGACTGAAAAGCAGATCTGTGCACGTTCAATTTCTTATTCCTAGAAGATGTGATGAAAAACATCAATTAAAAACCACCAGCCATTTGGAACAAACACTGCACATCAAATCTGGGCGCTTTGAAATCCCTCTTGCCAGTGGACATGACCCACATCACTCAGGCTTCTCAGCCACTCATAAAACAAACCAGACAGAAAGGGGAAATATGTCCCTTCCACAGCAGGAAAAAAAAAATAATAATAATAAAAAAAAAGGGAAGAAGGAGCATCACTGTTCTTGCCTTCGGTATTAACAGAACCAGACTTCAGGCAGTAATTTTATGTCATCTCCAATCCCTTCTGGCCACCCCTTCTCTGCCTGTACAAGACACAGGTCCAAGAGGCCATTGCAATGGTGGAAGAGGTGACAACAGAGAGGAGGGATAACTTCTTGTTGTACCTTTTCTCCTCCATCATTTTTGCGCCTACCTTTGCTAAAGCTCTCTAGCTTGCATGGGAAGAACCACATGGACCTTCAGGGAAATAGGTCACTGATGTCCAATGACAATCAAGAGCTGGATCTTTAATGCATGAATTCAGGGCTGTAGGAATATAAACTGATCTGACCACTAGTCAGAACGCGATTTAACCACARGAAAGGTGCAGATGCTCCCCAGAGAGCACAAAGGATCAGAAAGAGGACAAAGCAAAAATTAAGCTGCCCCTTCTGCTTGGAAGAAGCAGAGAGGGTTAAGAGCTGATTTGCTTTCCTCCTGGACTGGAGGAGCTGGTATAGTTGCAACCACATTTGTTTGTTTTTAGAGAAGCCTACAGTAAGCTTGAATCACTCAGAGCCGTCATATATCCCTGGGCCGTTCTGAAGTCATCACTCAAAGCTGCTGTGTTTTCTTTCTTTCTCTCCCTTTAATAAATTTTGCTTTTAAAAGAACTTCAATATGGAAAAGATAATCCCTGAGTCACAACAGAAGAAATGTATCTCTCCCCTTCATACTTCTAGGCTGAAGGACATTGGYAGCTTAAAACACTGGTGTTATTTTAATTACTTAGAAGGCCTATTGCATTAAAAAAAAAATCAGAATCCCTCAGACATTTTACTTTTAATGGCTATTTTTGAATCAACACTATCTAACAAAAAGATGGGATAGTTTGGTGTTAGACTCAATCGTTGAACATGGGAAGGCAACAACACCATGAAAAATCTTAACATCCTGGAAAGGGTAATGAGTAGTGCAAGTATTTTTATACGTGCTCTGGTATTTACTTTTTGTATACAGCAAAGCCCTGTGTGTCAGCTTTCATAAGGAAATCAGTTTATATGTGGTATTAGGTTTTCTAAATAACATGCTGTGATACAGATGTCTTATTACCTATTAAAGTATGTTACTTGGCCCATCCAAATTCAACTATGTAATTTATATTCTATGGATTAAATTTGGAATATTTGACTGTTTCTGAGAACTTCAGTTTACATATTTCTTGGCACTGGTAATTTTTATTTTTTACTTGTGGCTCCAGATCCTTTTCTCACTTTTTAGTCAATAGTTTTATTCTTGAATGGAGGGAGACTAATATGAGGCCCAGGGAGTATATGTAAAGTCTGTTACTGACGGTAAAAAGATATTTAATGATTATGAACTAAAAAGAATGAAATGTTATTTCCTCTCTGAAATCTCTGTGCAACAGAATAAATCTGACAACTGGAAAATCAGACAATGGGTGGATTCCTAGAAGTTATTTGCAAATACTCAGTAGGAGAATATAAAAGAAAGATGACTCATTCTGGAATCTGAAATTGTCACACAGAGCAGGTTGTGTTTTCCCTCCCTGAGATGTTGTCGTACAGGTTTTGCTCACTGCAACATTCTTTTTTTTTTTGCATCAAGTAAGACTATGGCTAACTGCGGTTGGAGCGCAATTGCCACACAAGGTGCTCACACCTCACCCAGCTTTGACCTGGCCCAAGGAGATGCTAGCAGCAGTCAAGCTGCAGTGATGCCAGCTGTAGTAGAGCCTAGCCACCCAGTCGGGATCCAAAAGCTCTGGGGATCAGGCTGCTCTTGGGTCCTTGGGCTAGCCAGATTTAATCCAGCCGGACTATCCCCAAACATCCTGCAATTGCATCTCAATCAGTGGAGGAGCCCTCTCAAATTGAATTCTTTTTAAGGGTCTTTATTTCTTCTCTAAAARTCTGTCTTGATGATGTATGGGAAATAATTACCAGTTTAACAGGCCATTCTGAAAACTGCCTTTTTCAAAATCCTGACACATGGTACAGCTTTAAAGCCTGAAATTGCGTTCCTTATACAAAAGGCCTTGAACTCTCTCTGGGCAGACCACTTTCATATCCTCTTGGATGGAACACTTTCATATCCTCTAAGCTCATATATTTCATAGTAATAAGCTGTAAGATTTAACTGTGCTGTGACAACATGCCTGCTCTTTTACCTAATAAAAAAAAAAGGAAGAGCTTTCCAAGCAAAACTAGTTAAGACAAAATGGATTTAGGTTCATATAATACTTGGAGCTAGCATGGCATTAACTTTTTTTCCTACTATTTGGAGGTGCTAAGGTTTCCAAGATTTCAAAGCTGGCCATTTAAGGCCACTGAATATCACCATATCTCAACTACAGAACTTTGAGGCTTATTTGATAAATATATGATAATAAATTGATGAATAGATAAATACAGTAATAAGTACAGGTACCTAGATATGAACCTTTATTACCCCTACCCATAACATACATTCTTATTTAAAATCTTTATTCTTTTGCTGTATTACAAGAATACAAGAACAACTACCCAAGATCCTATTGGAATTGAGAACCAGGGTTATTATGTCAGGCTGATGATGGGACAGTGCTATGCTGGAATACCAAAACTGCCGGTTTTTGTGCCCTTGCTTCCCCCCAGCCCCTTGTTCTGTACACAGCACTCATTCGAGCTTGGCATGAGCAGTTTCCTGTAGGAGCCGTATGAGTTTCCCTGCTCTGTCTGTTCTTCTTGGAGGAAAGTAAGAAATAAATGAGAGGTCAGCGGTTTGAAATTAGCTATATCTTGTGCAGAGTGCTGCCAGTTTCACTTACTGGGGCAGCACACGGTGAAAGAGGCTTGCAAAATCCTTCAGCTGATACCAAGTAAAGAAAGGCAGCCGGCGAGGTCTGCCAAGTGACTGCGTGGCCAGCGAGCCAGGAAGACTGATCTGTCATGCAAAGGAATGGAAAGCTCTCTGCCTTTCAGGCCATATCTCAAATGATTGTTTTAATTTGCACTTTGGTGCTAGATCAGATACTCAATTCAGGAAATCCATCCCCCTTAACTGGGGTGCTTGGTTGTCGTCTTTGTTTTATTTTTGTAATGAAATGGCATCACATTAAGTATTTCTTTGCTTAGCTCATACCCAGCAGCACGCAGAAGCTCCAGACGCCAGTTCCAGCCCAGAACTGGGCACAGTGAAAAAGCAGCCTGGCCTAAGGGCCTGATTCACTCTCTTCTATCTCTTTTCCAGCATTTGGATGCACTGGCCATAAAGCAAATGGCACTAGCCAGAGCCACATGCCAGGCAAGCACAGAAGGAAATACAGCTCCCGTGGGATATCTGAGTCAGCCACCCTGGAGATCAGCAA
Organism: Apteryx rowi; assembly: GCF_003343035.1. Lineage (NCBI taxonomy): Eukaryota > Metazoa > Chordata > Aves > Apterygiformes > Apterygidae > Apteryx > Apteryx rowi. The sequence continues at coordinate 7,661,971 of NW_020450529.1, forward strand.
AGCACTCACCCTGGAGGATCCATGACTACAAGATGATACATCTGCACCATCTTTTAAAGTCCACCTGAGTGTGTTTTCGAAACTAGATTTGCAGATCAGCCAGAAATTGAGCCTACAAACRTGACCCCAGGTATGGCTGGGCCAGCTGGAGCTCTGCATGCCCATCAGCTCCTGTGCAGTCCTCGGGCTAGCTACAGGAGGATGGTCAGGACAGGAGGCTCACCGTCGCCTCCCAAAATCTGGCTTTAAAAGTGTTCCTCCACCTACTGGGAAATGGCCCATCACTCGTAATGCTCAAAATGCACTGGAAGACAAAGCTTTCCAGCATAGCAAAGAGAATGGCAATCAAAGGATAGAGGAAAGGAGTCAGAATATTTATTCCTTTTTCAGATTCATCATACTTGTTTGTCAGATGTGTGAAGAATACTCAGAATGGGATGTTCAGTTCCTTTACAGACTTTAACAGAAGTATAAATACTAAAAGGGAAAGTAATTTTAATGGCACTTTCTTTTTGCAGAGACTGTTCTTATTTCTGGCATGAGCTGCACAGGCAAGATCTCCGGTTAGCCACTCTTATTCATCATTCTTTCTTTTTACATTTTAAACTAGGGGAAATTAAAATTTTCCTCCATTTGCCAAAGAAAAGGCTCTGTGCTTTAGGGACCTGGTAAGACAATTAAGTACCATTTTTAGCAGCTAACATAGCTGCTAGTTTCAGATAAAAGACTGAAATCTTTATAAATAAGGACTTTATAAGTTCAGATCTGAATAAAGATTCATCTTTTTATTCATTAAAAAAAAATTTAATCCAATTTTACCATAGTCGGTAAGAAATGTCCCTTTGAGGCGAAGGGAATGCTGGGAGCAAATTCACTAAGAGCCAGTCATTTCTTCCCCACTGCACAGATAACATCAAACTTTGGGGCAGAACTTAATGCTTTCAGTGACAGAACTATCAACACTCAGGAGAGTAAAAGCACATTTTTTGAGGTTTCCTCCTGTCTGCTAATGGTAATACTGGTTTCCGTAGCTTCCTGGATTTGTGTATGAGCTAATGATCCTGGCATTAGAGCTATCCAGTTGACAATAACAAAGAGACATAGACATTATACATACTATATTACACATATGCATAATATACATAGTATAATAGAAACATATATTATACATATTATGCATGCATGTTATAATTTGCCTCAACTGTATAGTCCTGGCATTCAGCTAAACAGAGACAGAGCTGGAATTAGATACAACAAGCACACTTCAATGTGGTGCTGCCTTTGTTTTTTCCTTTTTGTTTAAAAAAAATTAAAAAAACCCAATCCCCAAGGCCCAGGACCCTTACCTTTTAGGCACAGAGGGCAGGCTTAGCTCCCTGCCTCATTGCTCTCCTCTATTGAAAGCTGAAATGCGGGATTAGTTCCACTCTCTGAATTCGATGCATAGCTAAGCTTACCTGACGTGACTTGAGGGCAGCTACTCAGCGGGGAGGTTTGAAACCTAATAGGGGAACAGGAACAGAGAAGCTCCCCAGCGACTACAGTGCACCAGCGTGTGAAAGCTGGAGCTGTCATTCCAACCACACGTCAATACCTGAGCTGCGGACTCGCTCTTGGCAACTGCACACGACAGCATGAGCTGCAGGTCCAGGAGAAGAGGCTTAAACAACATCAATAAGGGAGGGAAGAGAAACTCTCAATGCCAGCGTTTTGGAAAATTAGCTTGATTGGAAGGTTTACATTGCAAAGTTTGGGATTTAACAGAACGGTTTCTTTCGAAATCTGTTCCAGGGTTTGGGTTTTTTTTGTTGTTGTTGTTGTTTTTGTTTTTCCAAAGGATGTTCTGATTTTGTTTCTTAAGTTAAATGTTATGGCATGAAGCAGTAAAAAAAAAAAAAAATAAAATAATAATAAAAAAGAGGTGGCAGTAACAAGAGGAAGCCTAAATGCACCAGGCAGTGAACGTCTCCCTGTGGTATTCCACGTTCACTGAACAGCCGTGCCCATATCCTGACTTCTGTCACCCTTCTCCCCTCTTGCCAGAGCCCACCTGGTATGTCAGAATAAGATTCAGAGTGAAAGAAAAAAAAAACGCTGAAAATAAAGGGAAGGCAAGGAATAACAGCATGGCAGAGAAGAAATGCCTTGCAGAAACAGGGAATTTGTCTCCTGCAGCAGTGATATCCCTCCAGCTTCTCTCCCTCTCTCTTTCACCAAATATGTCCATGGAGCCCTCCACATGTATCAACATTTCCCTGTTAAATCTGTCAGCACGGCAACCCAAACATACTCCCCTTCAGTGATATGCTCTCGCCAACAGCACTTGGCTGCTGTTGCACGCCAGTGATTTTTTTGTTTAACCAGACAGCACGGGGCTGGTGTGGATCCCTGGTCAGCAGAGCGGTGGCACTGATCTGGGGAAAGAAGGAGCTCCCAGCAAAGGTGCTTTGCCTTTTTCAGTGGGCTGCCTTCTACTGCGGTCCTGTCAACTAGAGGTACTGCAAATCCCTAGTCTTATCTCCGTCCYGGAGGGATACAGGACAGATGATTGATGGGGTGGATGGTACTTTCTTGTCATTCAGTGGAGCAGGGTGTGGATTGTCCTCCTCAGCCTGATCTGCTACTGACCCAGTCTCTCACCTCTCAAAGCTTCGCAGCTCTTTAAGTAACTAGAACGGGTGGGATTGTTTTCTTTTGGGGATGAGATTTCCCTAAATTAGATCCTTGCTGAGCTCTTCTGAAATATCTTCTGGAAAAGGAAAAACAAAAAACACCCCCCACACACCAAAAAAAAGAAAAGAAAAGAAAAACCAAGAAAACCAAGAATATTTGCCTCCAGGAAGAAATATTCCCTGTCACAGGAGAAAGTATGCAGCAGCCAGCACAAGGCATCATTCAGGGCCCTTTAGAGTCAAGGGGAGTCCCACCACTAATATCATAAAACTATGGAAAATTGGGCTGAAAGGACTTCATTTGCATTTGGAGAAGTTTTATAGAACTAAAGGACTTGATGAATTCCCTGTGTCAGAGGTCCAAGGCTGCTGTTCCACTGTTAATGTTAACTATCCTAAAAATCCTCACAAACTGCCCAGTTCCTCAAAGATTTGGCTTGCAAAACTCAACCTAAAATACACTGAAAACTAAGTTTCCCCAAACACAGCAGTTCGCAAAATTTGGAAGTGGTTCCTCCTTTTAATTGAAGTCACTTTATTGATCTGATCCTGAAATCCCACGATTTCAGGGACATGGCAATAACCCTCCAGAGGAAGTCCATATCCTGCTGTGCCTAGGGCAAGAGTCAGACGGATCTTTCCTTTCACTGAACTAACATTTCAGCAGTGCTAGACTGATTCACATAATTCCCGTTTTAGTGTCACACCATACCTTTGGTGATCATGGCTATGCCTACACATTTTATCCTTCAGAGGTTCTCATGACCATCAGTTTTGCTTGCAGCTTCCTCAGTGCTCAGCAGCCAGTTTTGTCTGCATTCATTCAGTYGCTCCTGTGATGGGGCCAGTGTGTTGACTGCTCGCAAATAAGCTTGTCTGAACCACTTCAAAAGGTCATTATCTCCGAGAGCTGCTCCCTCCCCAGTTGGCACTGCTTCCCATGGGATGTCTGGCTCATGGCTTTCCTTACAGCTCTGCCTTTAGTTTCTGTATGAGCTCTTCACAGAGTGCTCCTGATTCTGCTCTGTATCTGGGATGGCACCACCTCGCACATTGACTGGGCTGCTTGGAAGCSGATTCACTGCTGTCATTCAGACATGATTATGTGGCTTTTCACAGCAGGTTAAAAATATCAAATTTCAGCAGGATGATCTGCCCATTGGCTATCTGTAGCCCATGGAGCATCCATCTGGGGCCAGCAAGCCATGCTGAGATCGCAGGTCAGACCCCATGACAAGAAGCATAAGAAATGCATTCAACCAATTGATAAAATAAAACAAAACACCACGATCTTCTCTACCAGCCAGCTTCGCAGTGGGGTAGGCTGATAGTTGATCATGACAACTGAACTTCCTAAGCAGAGGGGAACTACTGGCTTGTGTTAGAACTCCAGTGGAAATGGGTCGGTTTTACTAGACTGCATTTAAAACTGACTTGTTTTTAAGGTTAAAATTTGTCTTCTGTAATTTTTTTTTTAATTGAAGCTTCTCTACGCACTAGTGGACCCCAAACTATGGTTCATGCATTTTTGCAAGGCCATGGTTAGCAATAGTTGTCTAATATATTAGTTGCTCTAATAAAAGATATTATTTCCCTATAGAAATCTTGTTTGGCTAGTGTTCCTAGTACATCTTGGGCACAACAATGCTACTGTTTTTGACAGCTTAAGCCACTTTTATTCACTGTTTCATCTCAGTAATGCAACTCTTCAGTTGCAATCTTTGTTTTACTGAAAACACTTTTTGCTGCTCTGCATCACCCTGTGGCTGAGAAACTGTGACCCCAGCCRTGCGCCTTCAGCAATTGCCGTTCCCCTTTCACCGTACTCTGAACGAGACCTACAGCTTTTACCTTCATACTGTTGATTTTGAGGCTAAGTATTTCTGATCTGCAGCTGCATAATTCAGCATCACTTCAGRGCCGTAACATCTCTGTGTGACACCAGCAGAGCATCCAGTCCTGCAGACACAGCTCACGAGCTCCAGCGTGTAATGAATGCAGTCCAATTTCTAACCCACAAAATTCATTGCGAGGCCAGGATCTTTCAAACTCCCTGTGCTGCCACACATTACCTGCCAAACCATCCCACACTCGCAGACTGGAACAATACCAGAAGAGTTGATTAGAGTTAGTCAGTAAATAACATGGGATGAAAACAAATTAGGTAGTAAAAGGGCCCTTGAGAAATTAGGAAAAAGCTCCATAGCCTTTCAACTTATTCATGATTTACTAGAAAGTGGTATAATGTAGCAGGCCTAAGAACTAGCTAAAATGCTCTTAAGGCCAAAATATCCTGGTTTGAATAGCTAAGTTGTGTACTGAAAGCCTAGGGAACTGTTTAAAGTCAAGCTAAAAAAAAAAAAACAAAACTCTCCCTTCCCCCCCCCCCCCCCCCCCCAAACCTTTGATTAAAAAAGAAAAGCAACAAAAATGCTAATCTTCTATGGTTTAGTAGAAAGGCTTAAAAAGTGGCTAACAAACAGCATGAATTATTCAGGGCCAAGGTTACTGCTATTATACACACATCGCTTCAGAAAGCGTGCTCAAAGCTGCACAAGTAAAAATCATTCCTAGGAGTACTAACAGTGATAAAATAGGTTCAAATAACCTTCATTAATTGTTTCCATCAATTCAGTATATCCATTCTGGATCTGTAAGAATTTTCATAACTAATTTTCTAAAAATGGAGGGCCTGATCCCAATTTAAATTGAACTGTTTTTATGCTATGTGACTCCAGCGGGACAAGTATTAATTAATGTTGGAATAAATAYGGTCAGAATCAGCCCCATTCTTCAATTCTATATTGACAGAGCATCTAGGAAGGCTAAAGATCTATACATCAGAGGGACCCCTTTGAAGTTTCCATGCTCTGTCACTGCTATCTTCCCAAATGCAGAAAAAAAAATACTTGCTTCCTTGCAGGCTGAACTCTGCCCTGCTCGCTCTCTGGCTTGCTGCTGACAGCAGTCAGGTTGAAGTAAAAACCATAGCCGATGTCGATCTATTCTATTAAGATGTGCAAATGGCAGAATATTGACTAGAACAAGCCAAACATTGGCATTGCTAAACCTAGAATCTAGATAAGCTAGAATAACTATTGTGGAAATTGTGCGGAAAATGTGCAGGTTGAAGATACAGTGCCCGAGACAGGAAAGCTCCAGCAACACCTCGCATCCATCTGTGCTGCAATTATACAGCACTTCCCTGTACACCCAAAGTCCCCAGGCCTTGAAAAAAAGGAAAACTTGGGGAAAAAGAAAAAAAAWATATATATGTATATATATTTAYATACACATGCACAGAGAAGCAGGAAAAAGCAGGCCTGTGGCCACACAGAGTCATTTTGAGAGCTGACTAACCAGAACGATTGCCCAGAGCTCAAACCACAGAGGGGAACCTGCAAGTTAAGTTTGCCACGTGTGACTAGGAGGAGGRAAGGCCTCAGCCCCTGGCTGCAGCCTCCACAGGATTAATGTTGATCCAGCTTCCAGCCTGGGCACCTTGGGGTCCTGCCAAGAGGACAACAACGCATTGGGATGCCTTTGGCTCTCCTGTGTCTTACTTTACCACTCAAGCACAGGTCCTCTGCTGCTGTTCTGCAAAACCGCTGGCTCGCCAAGCAGTTTGCTGCCCCACAGTGCTCATCAGGAGRGAGACTGGAGCACACAGGTGCTGCTGCACCCTGTGCCACCCCTTGCCTGGAGCGCATACTCAGAAACACAGCTTCAAACCAAAGCAAGAGCTGCCCTGTGGCATTCAAGTACCTACAGGTATAAGCTGGCACCAGGTGGGGGGGGGAGTCACTAAAAAGCCTAATCACCACTGAAACGCTGATGTGAACTCAATAAGCAGGGAGAGTCAGGACAAGGGAATAATTAATAATGTTTCCAAAGGTAGCTGGACACCATCAAGCATCTCTGAAGCACAAGGTGGAGAGCAGGGTGGTAGGTCCATGAAGGTACTGCTAACCAAGCATCTGCAGGGCAAGGAGTCATGCAGAGCCATCACAGCCCTGTGCCAAGCCACATTAGCCCAGCTCCATGCTCATGGAGGTCAGCACCACTGGAAGCAGTCATACAGCTTCAGTACAAGGGACTGGCTTTTACCCCAGCACACTCCTAGGACTTACCTGTCTTAATTTTGTGATGCACATTGATTGCTGCAATATTTGCAGTTCTGGCTGGGGATCCTCAAGGGCCAAACAGCCTTTTTATCCCCCCAACATCTACAAAGCTGTGGCTGTAATCTCAAGGGAGACAACCTGTTGATGGTCTCACAAGGAAAATCACCTGCTGCTGCAGCACATCAGGTTGATGAAGAAGACAATGTGGTACCAAACTGCAATGCTCCTAACTACACAGCTGTATGCAATGATTTGCTATCTGTCAGTGAGTTTGGGGAGCAGGATGGAAAGTAGAGAAACAGTCACAGAGCAGCTCAGTGACAAAAAACCAAAGGTAAAGCTTCCAATTAAACACATAGCAGTCAAGTTAAAATTATAGGTGACAATTACTGTAACTTGATTAGGCACAATAGCAAATTCACTTCCCTAAATCACTTTCACAACTCTCCTAGGAGGTCTGAAAGATGTAGTATATGAGGTTCATTTAATTTCTAATGTAGTAATTATCACTACTGAATAAAAAAAAAATAGCAGTGACAGACCCAGGAAATAAATTTAGCACTTGAGGTTTTAATAAAATTTTTATGTGCAACCCCGTTGGTTAGAAATTGTTTAATCAATCTTATCTGGTTCACAGACTTTCTGCTGAGCTTTTGCTTCATGTTATTACAAGGCAATATGCTGCAGCACCTTCTTAGCATCCCAAGTTGCAAAGCATGAGCGCTATCTCTATCCAGGGCTAGCAGAAGCTCCTCTGTTCTAGGTGTGAATGCCCCCAATTTTGTTTATACGCTGCCAGTTGTTTTCAGGTGGTGTAGCCAGTCACACCAGCAGYGTGTGGTTCATCTCAGCCTGTTCTAGATCTCCAGGCTCATCCCAGCTGATGGGGCACATTCAGAGACCAGTCCAACAAGGGGGTCTCCCCAGCCACATGGACTCTCCTTCGACAAGATGGCTCTGGGCTGAGTCAGGGGTCTGTGCCCCATTTCAAAAGTGCAGCTCTTTGGGTGATATCCCACAGCCACAGCAAGGAGTCCTATGCTACTTCCTATCAGAGTAATGCAGATAATGGGATTTTCTCGTGCCTCCCAGGGAGGGGTGCAGTTATTCTTTTTCATCTCTGTGCTTATTTCTTAACTATGCACATCTCCGTACTGAAAAATAAACAAACTTTCTTCTGTATAGCAGGAAAAAAAGCCCCTGTGGTCTTCAACTAGGTCCTCAGGAGGACCTGGGAACTCCAGCTGCTGTACGAGACCTCACTGTCCACCCTCCCTCTCTGGTGGCTTGGCTCCTGCATTGCCTCACCTCAGTCTTGCCATGGGCGAGAAATGAGTCCTCAGCAAGGACGTGTGCTGGGGAAGGGGTGAGACCAGCCCCTAGATGTCCTGCTCCAGCCCCATGGCATCCGTAAGCCCCCTGCCACAGCCTCTGAGCAGGCTGGCTCCCAAGGAGCCTGGAGAAGGGCACGGCCTCCCTGTCCTACCGCAGATGGGCTATTTCCCCCCAAAAGGGCAAAGCTGTGCTAACCTGCAGAAAAGCACACTGTAGAAGACTGCTTCTCCTGGCATCAAGAGGAGGCTGCAAGCAGATGTCCCATCAGTGGTAAAGAAAAACACTGCCCTGAAAGAAATCTACCCTCTAATGAAACAAAAGTTGGGATGGAGATGTTATTATCCGTATTTTGCACAGGGGTAGTGGAGGTAGATAACAAAATAAGTCCATGATCCACAGCTATTGGCATCTCTGAGATTTTCCTGACTCAAGGGGCTTCTCATAAAGTTTCAGCTTGCCCAAGCTCCTGGATACAGGCAGAGAGGAAGACCTGAACCCAGRTCTCCTGTCCTGCTAGTGCATATATTTAAGCTGAAATGTTTTATTTCTGTTTGCAAACCAGGGCAGCCTGAGTAGCAGAGAGGTTAAAATGGAATTATTAGCATCTAAGAGAAAAAAAAACCCAGCATATTAGCAGAAACCCTGGCTTCTCTCGATATTTCTTTTATTTAACCTAACCAGCCCATCTCCACTGTTGAACAAAAACACTTTCACAGCCAGGCTGCTTAAAATGCTGTTTTAGAGAGTGCCAGTATAAATTACTTAGTGCCAGTTTTACTGGGCATTTGTACCCTTCTGAAATACGTAAAATGAACGTGGCCAGGCAGTGTGTCTGCAGTCAGCAGCCGCTTTGCTTTCCCCGTTTTTGTTCATCGGCCTGTCCCCACTCAGGGATTTAGCTGTGCTCTTTGTCTTTGCTGGCATGCTTTGCCCAAACACGCAGAACGATCAATCACTCAAGTTTTTATTGTTTTTTTGTCTGCAGTTAGTACACTAATAATTCCTGGAGCGACCCAGTGGCTAACAGGTAAATTGATAGCCCCCAAATCAATACAAAAATCAATAAATATTTGGGCGTCACCATGAACAAAACATTCAGGAGACTGAAGCACCACAACATGGTAATTTGAAGTAAGAGAATAAACTGCTGACCAAAGAATTAATGTAACTTTCTTCCATTGATTTATTTCTAAAGGAAGCTGATTAAGCAATATTTCACCCCGATGCATGTTCATACAGTTCATAACCTGTCCTGAAAGTCTTCTGAAACACAGCCAGCCAAATCAAACCATCTTCACCTGACCTGTGAGGATCTCACCTCAACTTTCCTTCTTTGTAGGCTGCTCCTTCTGTAGGATGTGCACTTCACAGCTACATCTCCAACCGGCTCAGCAACGGCTGAACCTGGCCTGCGATAGCCGTGGCAATTTCTGCTTGTGGGAAGAACTGAAGTCTTGTGCAAGCCCAGAAAAGGGAAGGGACCTCCCGGAGTCAGCTATCCTGGACCCTGCTTGCAACGGGGTGGTGGAGAAGAGGAAGGGTGGAACAGCTTCGGACTACAAATTGCTTGTAATCCCCAGGAGCTTTTATGGGTGCTGCGCGTGAAGTCAAAGCTGCATCCTAGCCAGGAGAGGAAAGCTCAGCAAAAAGCCCTTTAGCTAGCGTGTTTCCAGACATATTCCCCAGGACCATCCGCTGGCATCTCTCAAAGCGCCATGAGACAGGGGTCAAAATGGGGGACACTGCAAGCTCTGGGTGATCAGTTGGGAGCCCAACAGATGATTAGAGCTAGCGATCACTTTAACCAGGCACCCCAAAATCCCCGTGACCTTCAAAAATCCCTATCGCTGCTTTTACCTGTCAGTGCTGCTCCAAAGCCATCAGAGCCATGACAGAATGATTAATTAAGCACAGCTGAAGCTACGAGTTTTCTCTCTTGCCTTTTTAAGCCGAAGTCTCAGTGTCATTTTGACACACTAAACAACTATAGCATATAGATATCCAGTGCAATTACAATTTGACAGCCCAGATGGGCAGGGTGCTGGAGGCAGCTCCAGCAAACGAGAGCGTAGAGGGAAGCTGTCCTGAAAATCTCCAAGCTGCAGCAAAATCTTCACCCCGCATCTTTCCTTGAAGCTGGCAGAGCTGCTGGGATTGGAAGGCCACTGCTGCCATCTGGTGTCACCCGCCTGGGAGCAGAGCGGAGCCACAGCGAGCGGAGACTTTCCAGGCCAGAGAAATCTTTAAAGCGTGTTCACTCAAGCTGGATAAATGAGAGGTGACTTGATCCCGGACAGTTGGAAAGGACGAAGACTTCCCCAGCAAAGGACACTTGCGCGCGGACATCTGAGATGCATCRTGTCCAGCTACATCTGAAAGGCACCAGCTTGCATGTTTGGAGATAACAGAAGGAGACGTAAGAAAGGAGAAGAGAAATTGCTTTAAAGGCTTCTCCTAAGAGGAGAAGCAATCTAGTGGGTGTGAATTACAGGATCGGTGGCTGCGATCGTCCAGCTCCAGCAGAGCCACAGGAAAATGCTAATTGTGTAAGGGAAAGATTTTCAAAGCTGCAAAGTGGAGGGAGATGTTCAGTTCTCCAGGAGCTCAAATGGGAGCAATATGGGGGGGAGGAGGCAGTGTCTAAGTCACGCTTAGGCCTTCCAAGCCTTGGTCTTAAGTAGTTTTTACTTATAGAAGCAACACTCACTTAAGGCTAAAATGAATCCTCACTGCGGGGGGGGGGGGGTAACATTTAGAAGAGAGGATGGCTCTTCTACAGCTTTTTTCCTTTTATTTTGTCCCGCATTTTCCTAATCTGTCTTTTTTTCTGTCCACAGAGGTCTAAGCCCACCTCTGCCAGCMCCCAATATGCTACAAACCCTGGCTCTGGAAGGGCTGTCCTCTCTTCTGCAGTCCAAAAGGTTGCAATCGCTGATAAAAATGGCTCTCGCACATCCATAGCCCTCGGGGCCACTCTGCTCCYTCCTTCGTCCCAGCGCACCGACCGCCGTGGCAGACCGTGCTCACCACCAGCTTCGAGCCAGCGTTTGGGGGCCCTGTRAAGAGCAGGGTGCTCGGCTCCCGGCGGGGCCGGGGCTCACATCGGCYGCAGGAGCCCGGCCGCGGTGCCGGCTGCAGCCCCAGCCCTGGGGAAGCAGAGACACGGCTGTATGCAGCGCTGGATCCTTTCAGTGCCTGTCAAGGGACGTTAGTGGCATTAATTAGGTGAGCATCTCCAGAGGTCTCACGCAATTTCTCCTGACCGTGATGCATCGCTGTGCATATTTTCATCAGCTTAGCTCCCAGGAAAACAAAATAAATAGCGGTAATGTGGGGAAAGGCTCCTTTGCATTTGCCATCAGCACAAGAGCTCACAGGGTGGTGGCCCGGAGGCACACGGGTGTTTCTTCATGAAAGTTAAGCACAGGCCTTGGAGAAGGGTCTGGCTGCTGGTAGCGCTGGGACCACCCCTGGGACTCTGGGACCAGTGGGCCGATGGGTTCGTGAAGCCCTCAGGTGTTCCTGAGCACTAAACCTGTCCTGGGGGCTACAAGCAAGAGCCAAGCTAGTGATGTATTTCTGATTTATGAGAGGTGTTCCAGATATATAAAGGAGTGATTTATTTCAGAGAGGCCCAGCAACAAAGGCGATGTTATGGCTCTTGTCGCTGCAAAGGAAGATCTGTCAGCGCAGGCCAGTTGCTAAACAGACACGTTACTGGATGCTGTGAGACCCAGGTGGCGTCCAGAGAGAGGGGTCCTGTGGCCTCCTGTTTCCTCAAGAGACAAATACAGCCAATAGGGAACCAAGCCAACAAACCCAGGTATAAATTTTTTAAGTGAAGCCAACAGAAGGACTAGCTCATCATGGTCCCTTTTGCTCTTTCCAGGTCAGAAAGCCACAGCTTCTCACTTAACAGCAGAGCGCGAAAAGCAGCCTAAATCAATTCACCAGCAATTACAGATCCAGGACACGGATTTGCAGCAGGAGAGATGCTTCAGGATCTCTCCTGACAGGCAGTGTTTAAGGATATTTCCTAACCTGTGCCACAGCCATCGCGTGTCCTTCCAGTCGGTCCGGGCAGCAGCGTTGTGCCGAGCAGGATGAAGTTGCGCAGGCAGAGGCTCCCTGCAGCGCTCGCGCTCCCACCCACCTCTCCCCCTGCAGCGGAGAGCTGCTTTAAATCCACTTTTCCCGTGGCACAGTGATATGCCATGATGCTACCCCGCTCATTAGATATGGTTATGGCTCCAATTCCCTTTTGAGTAGTGATCACATTGTGCTTAAGCAAAAATCCTTCCTGGAGGGGCTGGATTTCAGAGCTCACCGGCAGGCAGGGACACCTGGAGAGGCTCTGGGTCTTGGACAGTAGTATGGTAATCATAATCTGGTTTTTGGTCCTCAAATCTTACTTGTCTCGTGGATTTTGTCAGCCCTGTAGCTACACAAAGCACATCTGTGCACTTAAATAGGCCTAAATAAAGGGATACAGTAGCACTGGTTTAATCCTACAAGGACTTAGACATGGGCTTGATTTTATACACTGTGGCGAGCTCCAAAAAAATTGAGGGAGGAAGATAAATGGGGATTAGGATGTTGGCCAGGGATGTGGGAAGAGCTGTGTTCAATTCCCTGCTTTGCCAAAACCCTCCTTTGCTGTTTCGAGCAAGTCACGTGGGCCGAGCAACTCGACGCCTCATGGGAGTCGCTGTTTCAGTCCCCGGGAGACTTAGTCCGTGGGCCGCAGCCGTAAAATTAAATTCTCCTGCCTCCCAAGGGTGCTGGGGCGATAAATCTCATGATGGGGCCGAGGTACAAAGCCAAAGGGGCAAGGGGTAAGTAAATATGCAGATGGGCATAGAGGGGACTGGAAAGGGGAAAAGCCTGGACTACCTGGTGCGGACTAGTTAAACTATATAAAGTYGCTCTAAGAAAGGAAGAAATCATCTCCTGGGAGAGTCGGTGTGGAACGGAAACTGGGTTTTGCATTCGTTCCCTAGCTGTTTTCTGTATCGTCCCCAAACCTCCGTGTGGCTGATTCCCTATGGCAGCCCCAGCTCGGGGAAGCTGCAGTGGTGCAGGGTCTCCACACTCCCTGGGATCTCAGCAACCTGAGAAACAAATAAGTTTCCAAATCCTTCCATTTGCTGCAATTCCTGTTCTTTGGGCTCTGCCCCATAAAAAAAAAAAAAATCCACAAGTTAAGAGTGAAATAAAGCTACCACTAAGGGAGTAATCATTATTTGATCAGCTCCCAGGGTATCAAACAGCAGTAAACTGAGCTTCAGTTAATAAGTAGACAATTTGCAGTGTCATACTGCTACACTTTCAAAGCTAATTTAACTATTCCATTAAAAAATGAAAACATATTCAAATTAAAACACCCATAAGATATGAAAAAGGGGAGGAAAAAAGCCTCGTCGGACAGAAGACATGAAATGCATCAGTAATTTCCCATCAGGCTACAGTTCCCTTAACTGACCATGACAGTCAAAGATGAAATAGAAACTTCTACATCAAACAGGAACACAAAGGAGAGCTGACCTTTGATCAAATGTCTGTTTGTAGTTTTGACGAGGAAATTTGCATTAAAAGAATTTATGCTGGACACTTACAGGAGAAGTTAACTCCCAGCATGTAAAGGAAGGGAGAGGTCAAACCATCCTTAAAGAGCCTGTCAGATGAAAGCCATGCTCTCCTCGCTGCTTATCTATGCGAAGTCTCAAGCCGTTCAGACTCTCTTTATAAAGCCCAACGCTGAGGGGTTTGTTGTGCAATTTTTCAAAGCAATATTTATTCAGGGGTGGGAAAACCTGTTTTCAGGCATGAAGCAAAGGCTGTTTCGCATAAAAAAAAAAAAATCCTTTAGCATAGCAGCAGAAGGCATATTAAAAAAAATAGGAGCACCAATTATCATATTTAAGCAACAGGCTTAGCTGATCTTCATTGTTTTCCAGAAAAAAAAGGTGGGGGGGGAAGGAAGGGAAATAAGAAAAGCAGGCTGAGAACAGAAGGCCAGATCTGTTGTGGAGTCAGTGACCCACTGAGGACCCGGCCCCACGGCCCCGGTTTGCAAGGGGAGCAGCAGAGGGCTGGGTACCTGCCCTGGGTGCTGCGGGCGAGGGCAGGGAGAGAGGAGGAGGAGGAGGAGCGGCATCGGCCGCTTCTTGAAACCAGAGGTAAGGTGGCAGCTAAGCTGCTCTTCCAGGATGGTGGCAGGTGTTGAAATGTTCAGCTGAAAAATGTCAGTTGAATAAGGTATTTGGAGATGGTTTCGTAAATAACTAGAGGAGCTTGTGGAAATCCATAAAAACGGAGATTTTATTTTTACCTCGTCAGGAAAATTTCCTCTGCTTATTTTAACTCTTGCTGAAAACTGCACAATAAAAGTCTTTTTCATACAGGTTTTTACAAAAGATCCCACACTTTGCAGCTAAGGGATTTGCCAGATTCMTTAGGCAGAAGATGCTGTCCCTGATACATGTGACAGTATTTTGGATTGCCTCTTTTCTTCCTTAGTCTTACTTTTTTAGTATTTCTGAGCTTGCCAAATTTCTCCATAGGCTTGATTTTGCAGTTCCTAATTTCACTCCCAATTTTCCCCTACGGACAGCAGGATTGGGATGGATTTTCAGATGCTTCCCAGTCTCTCTCGTCAGGGGTACCGCTGCTGTGGTTTATGGTTGCAATGAGCCATCTGCCAATTAAGCAGCRCGCCACGTCCTGTCTGCAGCCCTATTTGCAATTGCAGACGCAGGTGATTTAGCTTCTTAATTAAATGAAGACAGCACTGAATATCTGCTGCATTTCCCCAAAGGGCTGCCTCTGCCTTTTTCTTGCCTTTTAGCTGAAGTTAAGCCCTATCGTTGCTTGCCAAGGGGGAAGGTGTTCAGGGGCGCCTGGCCTCCAGCAGCTGCGAGATGTCTGGCGCAGCCCAGCTGAGCACTCCTGGGTCTGGCCAGGAGAGGTCAGTGAACACATACACACAGAGCCCACAGTCTCCACATCTGGCAATAAAAATATTGCATTTAATAAAAATGAGCACTCAGCTGTTTCAAACTCTCAAAATGGGAGCCATCACCCTCCAGACAGTGGAGCCTTGACCGTGCCTGTCCCTGGGGACCAGAGGAGAGACAGCCAGCAGCCCCACCATCAACATGCCACTCTCCTCCCTTCCCCAGAACACATTTTAAGGTACCCTGACTCCTACAACTCTGCACCCTCCAAGATAAAATTATCCCCTGGAAATGTGCAGGAACCAATCYAGAAAATTGCGACTCACAGTCCTGCTAGGGCTGCCAACAGCAACTCTTTTGACTGAACTAGGAGGCTAAAATCTCACTCAAGTTCTCCAGATGCCAAGTGCCCTTGAAGAGAAAAGCACTAAACAGAATTTGGGAATGCTTCGGTTCCAGGTCAGGCATCTCAAACGGACACGTTTTCCATCAGACGGTCTTTCAGCTTCCCTCCCTGCCTCCCAGTTAATTGACTTACAYGAGACCCAACATCCAGTGCTCGACAGCGCAGCCTCGGAGCTGCAAGGTGAACACACTGACACCATGGGATTGCCCTCAGGAGACAGGTGGGAAGGGGAAGAGAAACTTGGCTGGAAATTTATAGGCTCARCTAAACAGCCAAGATTTCTCTGCTGCATCTGTTTCTTGGAGTCATCAGTATYGTACTTAGTTCAATTAATTTTATGGCTTTTGAGGACTGTCCACRAGCCTGAAATGTGCATTTCCTGAATCTATTATGGAGTGCTGCTTATTTCAGATAGTTACAGTCTTGGTGTTTCCTCTCACTGTGGTTTGAGCTTTAGTTATGGATTGCTTCTATTGTGTAGTATGGGTCTAGTCCCAAATCCTTCAAAATTAATAGGTGCCTTTTTTTAAGTTTCCACTTGAACCATGTATCTAGTACGGTGGCAAGTCATCAGTGCAAACCTATCAGCATAGTGCCCTTTCTGCCAACAGGGCATCCTTTATAGGACAGGGTTACAAATGCCACGTTGACCCATTCAAAATATTTAGGTAATAAAGAAATATCTAATATTTGTTGATAACAGGAACACACGCACACTTAATCAGAGGACTGTCAGACTACTGAACTTGTTAGGAAAGTGGACTGAAATGCTTTTCCTGGGAACAGCTTCACAACTCAAATGCTCTTGTAGCAGTTAGGTTAGGAAAGGAAATCTTCCTCTAAAAAGCTTACAGAAAAATTATTTCCAGCACACAAAATGAGGCTAGGACTCGTGAYGCCAGCTGAATTAGATGTCATAGGGCAGTATGTGGGGTATGCCTCCCAAGAGCAGCACAAGCAGCCTTGCCTCTGAGATGCTCTCCTGCTGCTGCTTCCTTAGTGCTCAAAAGAAAGACTTCACTGAGCGCTCGCTTTTCCTTCTGTTTGGAAGGACACTTCCCACTCATGGGCAGCTCATTTCAAGCAGAGATCTTCTGAGTTTGTTTGAGCTCTACCATTTCATGCGAGCAATGAATCTAGTCTTCAAATGCTAGCCCCCAGAGCTGCTGCACAAGAAAGCGACATATGCTCTAGTTGCCTGCTTCTTTCCCCTAGGACAAGGGTTTTCATCGCACTCTGTACAGGGACCCCAGGGATGGTGTAAATGGTGCCTACAAACAGACCATATTCAAGCCAAGTAAGAGCCTTCCAGGAACCCCAGGACCGAGTTGGTGAACACTAGAAATTGCCTTTTGTGAGTGTGGAAGAGTCTCCACCTGCTSCTTACATCCTGAGCATCCTAAATGGCTTCGGTTGGTTCCCTACCAAAAGCAAAGAGAGAAGCTTAGGGGTGAGGAATTACCACAGCGCTTGGAAGGCAAAGTCCAAGTTTCAAGGCTAAATCTTGCCCACAATCGATATGTTCCTGGCTGTGAGCTAGAAGCAGCCAAAAATGGCTTATGAATTATTATTTACTGGCCTCTGTGACCAAAGATTTTTCTGTTGCAGGAAAGCAAAGCCATCCAGGGCACAAATCTGGATAGGGGAAGGCTACCCAGGGTTAGGCCAGCTTTCTGAAAGAAACCACGTAAAACCACAGAAAAAAAATATTTTGCTTAAAAAATTATAATAAAAAATAGAAAAGAAGCATTACACTAAAGAAGCAATAGACCAAGCTACATTTAGGACATGGAGCAAAGTGTTTCATCTTAATAGAGAGGTGGAATTTGATGTAGGCTTCACCTGGAATGCTTGGGGGGCAACGAGCGATGCCACAAGCAAAAGCGGGTGGTGGCTGTTGTGGCCAGTAGTTGCCCTTGTTGGAGGTTCCTGCATCGCTTTTAATTAGAGAGCAGGATGCCAAGGTCATAAAAATCCAGATGTTCAAATAATATGCATATACATAGCCCCAACCACCAACATTTTACAATGCAACACAGCAAAAGCAAAGCAYTTCTGTCAAGAGCAGCTGATTTTAAATTACAGAGCAAATTGCTCAGATAATTTGTACTCGAGTTAAAAAGTGAAGTCACTCACACATCAGATTACAGCTGTGGAAGAACAGCCTTCATTGCTGCAAATGTGGGGGAAGGAGTTGATGGGAAAGCAAAGAAAAAGGTGAGTGCCATTTTCCCAGAGTGAGAAATACATAGAGAAGGATTTCTAAATTTGTATCTGTCAAAAATCACTAATAATCTCACTTATTTTGGGACTGGGGGAAATAAAATCCATGGTCTTTGCCTTGGTGAATAAGAAGGGACCAAGGGTTGCTAGAGCACTTTCAATCCACATTCCACTTCCCCAGAAGGTGCGAAAAAGAGCAAGTAGGAAAATTGGAGAGTCTGAAGGTTGGTGGGCGGAAGTCAAGCCTGGACACTCGGGTCCAGGAGGACTGCAGTCTTCACCAGGGCCCCGCTGAGCTGCCGCCACCGTGTGCGGAGGCCTGAGGCTGCTGAGTGGCAGTGTAGACTGTTGGGGAGCTGGGGAAGCAGGTCCAAATCCAGCTTCCACCACAGAAGTGCAGCGGCTGAGGCTGACGCATGGGGACAGGTCCCCTCCTCCCGCACCACTGCTTGGTTCCAAGTCACCTCAAAAATAAAAGATTTCCAGCGCACAGAGCCATAAGCACCAGTTCAGAAGAGCTTTGTTATTGCAGAAAGCCTGTAAGGACACGCTTAAGCCTCACCGAAACCTGTGCTCTCCTGCAGACAGACAGGGCTCCAAGAACASAAGGTAGAAAGAAGGGTGCTGTCTGGTTCATGGCCAGCATTTTTTTTAGCCTTTTCTTCGTTCCATTTCACATTTATCTCACCGCTACCAAATCGAGCTGAGATCAAACAGTCCTCAGTCTCTCATCCGGCTTGTGGCATGCCGCAAATGTCCGGTTCGGAGCATGGCCAGGGAGCACAGGGAAAGCACAGCCTCAAGGGCAAAGAGAGGTGGCCTTCCAGGTGTTTCGCAGCTGAGCGGCCACAGGCATTCATACAAATCAGCTGAAAAGGAGGAAAGTATTGAAGAAGCAAAACAGAAGCATTTTATAAGGAAACGCTGCACATTCCTTATGCTTCATTTTGCAAGAAGCGGGTTCACCTGGAGGAACGCCGAAAGCTGAATCCCTGCCAGAGGAATAATCTGGTAAACTTCATAATGAATATTTCTGCAACACAAAGTCTCTTTGTGGATTTAAATTAATCTRAAACACATTCATTAATTCATAGCTAAGAATTGAATTATATTTTGTTGCTGACCTCCATGTTGTTTGTCTGTAACTAGATTTCCCCTAAAAGGCAGCAGCGCTCTTTAATCATAATGCCAACCTTTGGATCTACTTCAGCAGCAATTACCCTGAGCTTTGACTTTGATATAATTTATATTTCAGAACACATCATAAATAACTCTTTCTTCTCCCTTCAGTAGGGGTGTGTGAATGTGTACGAACCCAAGGAAATATGAATTGCTGCCTATTTATCTCATTCAGGCTGCGTGAGTGAATGCTGCCTCCCCGGCCGCATGTCCTCAGCCTCCCCGGCCTGCCCCACAGGAATAATTTCACGTTCTCATGGTGCAAGATGCAGATGTACCATGCTCACCAGCACAGGCTTTGGGCCAGCAGACAGCCATTGGCATCGGCCAATTTGGCTCTGCTAGACAAAGATAAGGGGCCATACACACGTAGGGCAGCTGGGGACAAAGCGCTCTCTGCAGAGGGGACAGCAGCCGTCAGTAGGAGCCTACCTTGCGCTGCTCCTTGGGGACAAGCCAGGCAAGCAACTGCATGATTGCCCATCCCCCAGAGAAGCTGTTTGAGATATCTCAACTGAGCCGGCCACGTCACCTAGTGAAATGATCCGCTAGCTAGAGCTAGTCAGGGGCCAGTTCCTCTGAGCACAACAGGTGACACACAAGAGCACTTGCAATTTCCCACCTCTTGAACAGACTGGCTCTTCGAAGCAGCTTTCCTGGAATATTGTTTTCCAGTCAACACAAATAGCATGGCCAGTCTTCCACGATGGTACTTCCATCACCGCTGACAGAGGCTTTCGCAAATCTACAGTGCCAAGGAAAATGGCTACTGAGGGCCGTGTTTTCTGAAAGAAGCAGGAAGCTAACTCTGTCTCAGCCGTTGGCGCACTCCGAAATACAGGAGGGCAGTTCTCAAATGCTGCAGGTCAAAAACCACCACAGCACTTCTCACAGAGCACCGTGTCTGCCCATCATCAAGCTCTTCATCAGCAATACTGCAAGGCAAAGTAGTTCTGGAGGTCAGAGATGGACCCCAATCAGCCTGCAGATCACAGTTTGGAAAACCCTGATCTAGGACAAGTCACTTCACTTTTCTGGGCCACAAGGTCCAAATGTATAAAAAGAAGATGAAACTTCAAGGAATATTTACTATCCTAACTGCTCATGTAATGACCATCTTTATCCTTTAGGCTACTTTGGCTGCAGCCAGTCATCACGTTTGGTTAGCAGTTGACAATCTGGCCCTTTCTAGCACTCACGTTCCCCAGATTCAGGTGAGCAGCTTTGAGTGACCATGTGGTTACATACTCCTAACTCAGCCCTGCAACCCCTGAAGACCAGATCCTGCAGCTCAGGAGGCCGTTCACAGTGGTGGCCTTCTAGTCTCTTTTGTGTTCCTTCTAACTAAGCACAATATTTTTAACAGACTGGCTCAGCCTCTTGCTTAGATGCAGAGGAAAGATGAAGTTAGCGCAGGTTTCAGTCTGGAACGGCCCAGGGACAAAGGCTTAACGCCAGCAGTATGAGATTCTCAACTGTCCTGATAAATTGTATCCTGAACCATCAAAATCCCATGAGATTTCCGCCACTTTGGATCCAGAACTATTCTGTTAAGCAGTTCTGCTATTTAGACTCATAAGAAGTGTGACCGTTTTCCAGATATGATTTAAAAGCTCCTGCCCCCTTTGAAATTCAGGAAAAATTTGGTACTGGCTTCCAGTTTTGGCCACTCTGGATTTTCAATCAAACACAAACAGGTCAGCAAAGACCTGCTCATGTGGGAATGGGTTTAGCCCCTTCACAAATACCTGCCACTTCCAGTGCTGCCGAGCAAACCTAACCCAACTCCTGCAAACAGCATAAATGCTCCATGCCTCTGCTTCCAGCAGCCAAGCTGAGAAACACCACTGATAACTACAGAGATACAATTAGCAGGAAAGATAACTYGTACCAGAGCAAACCTGACAGCAATGGGCACATTCAGATACCACACACTGGCACCAGCGAGGGAGTGCAAACTCTAACCTCTTTGAGAGGCACTCCGCAAGCGGTGAAAGCACTCTTCAAATGCACACAAGGTTTTGCAAGTCTGCGTCCACAAGGGAAAACAAGAGCAAAGGCACAGCMTGAGCTCGATCACACTGTGCTGCTTCAGCTCCTGAAGCCAGGAGTCCGTCGCTATCAGTGAAGTGCAAGGATTTAAAACGTAGCTGTCAAGACTGGCGGGCAGAGGGGGAAAAGAGATGGAAAAATCTTAAGTCTGCAACTAGCAGAGAGGAGGCTTCATAGAAGCAGTGGCTTTTTACTGTTAGTTACAGAGGGGTTTGACCAAACAGGATGGCAGACTGAAGAAGTTGTTATGCATTGAATTTTTTTATTATTATTATTTTATCTTAAAGTCAAAATGACACTAAGAGGAGCTTCTGCAGGTGTCTGATGTAGCCTCACAGTTAAATTCAAGTCACTTTCATAAAGCGAGACAACCCAGCGGCAGGGCAAAAAGCAGCAAACAAYGCTTAAGATTGCCAAAGCAATCAAATAACCCCTATTCACTTCCACTCAGGAACATAACTTCAAGCCTCTCCCAAAGCCTCCTGAAGTAAAGAGCTTTTGCAATGCAGTGCAGAGCAAGGCAAGTAGGAGGACAGCTGGTTAGGGCACAAGCCAGGTTTGAGCCCTATCCTTCTGGCTCTTCTCTTTAGTTTTTGCATCACCCTGCTCAGCTCACTCAAGTGCCTGAAAGTACAGAATTTGTATATCTATGYTGAAATTTGAAAACAGCCCTCAGCTTCTTCAAATTCAGCATTTGTCAAGCTATACATCTTTATCTGGACAGTAAGGGTTAAGCTCCACAGACATGCAATAAATCCAAATGATGAAGGCACAGCTTTTAGGAATCTAGTACAAAAATGATGGCTTCATCAAACCCCAAATTGTCATTTCACTGAAATGTTTGTCACTTCCCTGAAAAATCCAGTGGTCAGGTTCAAACTCTGCCTTTTGGCYATCTCAGGGTCAAGGGGTCTTTCCTGAGGCAGTCCCAGCCCCCAAAAAAGTGGCTTGAAACCCTACACACCTAAGCCCTGAACTTGGATCTTTGAAAGGATGGAAAATTCCTGCAAGCATGTTATGTTGCTCAGCCTGCACAAGGGAGGACCCGAAATGAGGGTCTTGTGAYAGCATCGAGATGACCCTTGTCATTACAGTTCAGCAAGTCTTCATGGCAGTTGCTGTCTGTCATCTGTTCTGCATATAGGCTAGGTGGGCCCAAAAATAAACTCCCTGTTACTAGCTGTGATTATAACCAGCTTGTATTACAGAAGCACTGCTATGATCAGCTTTAGCCTCTCCCATTACATTGAACTTAACTGGTGATTTTTGCATCAAGCTTAATATTGTGAGGTTGGGCTGGTGGATCGGGAACTGAACCTAAAGGCTCCAAGTGGCAGAGAAGTGACTAATGAAGCAACCTGACAGTCCCTTCAAATGGCCAATTAAGCTTCCTGTTCAAAACAAGCTCCTGCTTCGCAGTTTGAACATGGTTTTGTCTCCCTGCTGTGGGATCAGTGCCACCAGACTTGCCTTTCACCAGCCATCTCAGCCTGCTGTATGCAGGCTGGTACCATGCTTAGAAACTTTTCACTCTGTCTCTCACTACAGAGCCTTTGAATTAACAAGCTGCATTTTTTTCCATCTGATTATTCTTCACTGGGACCCTTGTAAGTGAAGTACCATCCAGAGACAGTGGCCATGGCCCATAAATTTAATTACTAACCTTTAATTCATAGGTGGCAGAAACAGTTCTTCAAGCATCTGAGTTAATCAGGCTTTGCTGACAGTGGCAATCAATTGTTCAGCGGTCTACTTTTTGCTTAATTACTGTTGCACTACATTGCATTTTCAAAATGTCAAGCATCCTCTTTTAGAAATGCAATAAATCATTTCTACACAGTGTGCAAGGCTAAGGTAGGAGACTATTATTCTCTCACACCTGACCTTGGCTACAAGGAGCAGAAATTGATCATTTACTGTAGCAGTGAAATATCATTTAGAGAGGAATGAGTCTTAACTAAGAACTTCAACTCTCTAAAAACGAGAGTAACTTTCTGCCTTTATAAGGAACCTTTCTGGCCTGGGGATGTGGCTCTCTTAAAACTCACCTGCTAATAAGGCACCGTCTACACAAGGGAGCAGATGGATCAAATATTAATCACAGCAGGAATCAGCAAATCCGTTGCCCAAGTTTGCACTGTGCTCCCACTCTGACACACCACAACTCTCCACATGCTTGTTGTCACCATTGGCGTGTCCATTATCGTATCATGTGTCCATCAAYGTAGTGATTGGGGCCAGGCCACAAGGCATGTTCCCATGAATGGAAGTCATTGCACAGAGAGAACAAGGATAATACATTGGTGAAGAAGAAAACACGCCTGAGAGATGGTTTCCACTCCATCACCTAATGGCCTTCGTTCTCCCAGAGCAGCTACGCAGCAGGAGAACAATTCAGTCACAGCCAGCCCAGTGAACCTCCGGCCCCTGGTAGTCAGCTTGGTCCCAGGGCGAGGAGAGCCCCTCTCTTAGTAACGCTGGCTGGGGAGCTCTGCTCTGGCCAGCCCTGCCCTGCGCAGGCTCACCAACTCTTGGAAGAGACATCCTGATTCTTTTTCTTCCAATATCAGGCTGGGATCTTTGCATGTCAACATAAGAGTCTTCTACTCTTCCTGGTTTCGAAGAAGTTATCTTGATGGAGGCAATTTAGTCAGCTGGAATTTGGAGAGGACAAAAGGGTTGACTTTTTGTCAAAAGTGAGACTGCATTAATTTAAAAGAATTCAAGGAAATATATAGCACTAACAAACCCTTTGCAAGTCATACTCCCATGAGCCTTCACTTCACCCACCAGGTATCTTTTTTGTCTGTTAAGACTGTTATCCTGTAGGACAAAGACAACTTAGGATGCCAAAGTGGTACAGTGCTTAGTGTAATAACATCTCGTATGGCCCTTCGGCACTACTGTAACCATGAACTACGAGTCTGTTTGCACACACAGTTTAATCCAATATGCAGGATGCTGAGAGACCTCACATCTACTGCATACATCCCATACATTGCATATGTACCTGTGCTGCTCAGCCACTCCTTCTAGCATCACTTTAGAGCAGCCCCTGCCCAGGCTTTCTGAGAAGAGTAGAAAGTTTGTGGGTAATAGAGGAAGAGGTAAAATACGCCCTGTCTGGGGTGGACCTACTCTGCTCCAAAGACACTTCTCAGGATATGATTTTTCCCCAGACAAACATCTTTGGGGCCCACCAGCCTCATCCAGTTGACATTTCACAGCTAAGACACCACAGCCAGCTGCCAGCCTGTGCCTGCACGGACATGGCCATAGGAATGATTTGATGGTGCTCTGTCCTGCCTGGCCGTGGCCTCTGGCTCAGGCAGGTGGGGAGGAGACAATCTCCATGCACACATCTCCGCTGCTTGTGCCTCATCTGGCCTCGGTCCTGCTGACGGGACCACCGCTGCCGAGGGGAGATTCATTCCCATTTGTCTCTATCTGTAAGAAGCAATGGGCAGAGCACCTTTCGTTTTTTAATTGTGCGTGTTTACAGTGACTAACATAGTAGGAACCTGCTCTCTGATCAGTCCCCAGAGGCTAACGGGATAAAAGCAATAAATGATATCTTCCTTGCTGAGAAAAGGGAGACATTTTCAGCAACAAGACTGTGCTCAACTATGTTAAGAGCAGTACATGGACTGTGGCTAGTGTCAGCCAAGATGATATGAAGATAAAAGGCATCCTCTGAGGATGCTGCCAGAAATGAGAAGGAAGAGGCTGTGTGGTGAATCATATGGATCAAATTTCCTCTCTCATTGTGTTTTAACAGAAAAGCTTTTCACCCGCTCCCAAGGGTACCGATGAAAATTTCCTTCAAACCAGAGGTGGGTTAGGTTTTTTTTGTTTTGTTTTTTCATTACACATACATGCATCCAGATAAAAGCATTTTTTCCTTCTGGAAAGCAAAGCTGATTCAAGCCAGGAGCCAACAGCAAAGCAAGTGTGATTAAGAAATGAAAACAAAGCAATAAAATGTTCAGTACTTACAAGACAATAAAATCACTTTTTGAAGGGAAAAAAAAGAAATGAAAGACAGACACAAAAGAAATCCCTAATCTTAATTAACACTGCTATTTGCTTAACTCTGAACAGATTCAACTTTCCTCTCCATTTATGCCAAAGGCGTTTGTTAACCAGGAATGTGACTGCACGTGTCRGGCATCCCCTTTGGTCTGAACCACACTGCTTGGAGGCAGCAGCGAAGTTGTTCGGGAGCTCCCCAGCCTGAGCACAACAGGACCTCACCGAGAGCTCAGGGTAGACCAGGTCTTCCCCGTGCCCCCACCGYTTCCCCTGACCCCAGGGCACCACAAACTCATGGAGGAAAGCAACGCGGCTGTCCTGTGTTTACCTTCATCCCTCCGTGCCACCCCACGTCGGCCCAGCCTGCACCCAACGCGAGGCTTTTCTCTGCCACGGTGACAGCAGCAGTTTTTCTCTACTATTTCCAGCTCAGTCCAAAGGCAGAAAGCACTAGAGGGCAGTGCCTGCACGTTGCGAGAAAAGGACGACACACCGCAGGCTGGTCTCGTTTTGGCTGCCGTCTCCTTTCACCTGTGCAGGGCTTCAGGCCTTTTGGTAGGGAAAGAAATGAAGTCAGCTGGGTCATTAGCTTCACCAGTCAACGTTGGCTGCAAATGAGGTTTGCAGACAACTCTCTGAAGACCTGTTTCCCACCACGTGAGCACGGCAACATCAGCTTCAGTCCGCGTGGGCCATGATCATTGCCAGCATGCAACAGTTCAGGTGCCTCCAGGCACGAGGGGACCAGACAGCAGGACGCTTGCACGAATGAAAAATACAGCTGCATGCATTTGCCTCGCTGGTTCACTGGGAAGGTCCTGTGTCCCCCAGCAGGGAGGAAGGACTGGGGTTTTGCGGTGGCTGGTGTCTGCAYTGGGGCTGGTTTTGCTTATGTGGCACCAGCCTGAGCCAGGCCCCCAATGGCACTCACAGCTCAGTGCCGAAGGCAAGACTGTGTCTGCCTGCCCTCGGAGGTCTTCTTCCCGGTCTGAGGATGTCCCTGCTGGGCAGGGTATGAGGTACCTTTTCCAGGAGCCTTCTGCTGGCTAAGGACCTCACTGATGCCAGGCTCAGAGATGGATCACCAGCGGTGGTACCTCCCCAACCCTCCGAATGCTTTGCTGTCCCTGTCCCCCACCTGTAGCAGCGTGACACTGCCCAGAAAGCCTTTGAACCATTCCTGGAAGACCTGTCCTAGGGATATTCCTTCCACATTTGGAGGCTTTGGCAGGGATGTCCCCCAAGCCCTCCCGCTGTCCGTTCCCAATGTGGTTCAGCTGGTGCTTACTGCACAGCGTGCCCCAGTGTGCCCTCTAAACAGATCATCAGACAGCACCTTCAGAGGTCTAGACTCATTTTTTCCTCTAGTAAGTGCATTTCTGTCCTCCTTCCCTGCCTTGCAATTCAGTAAGGTCAGTYTGCATCACTGGGCAACCAGACAAGGCGGGAAGAGGTCAGCAGGCAGGACCAACACCTGCCTGCGCACACACATGGCCTCAGCAATTTGTTCCTGCCATACCTATTTTGTGTGCTGCTGCAGCCAGAAAAGGGGGGATTGGGCAGCAGGACACCTAGGTCCTCTTCCTTGATCTGTTACCAGGTTCATTACACAGTTTCAAAGACCCATTTCATCTCTGTGTCCCTGTTTCCTCCAAAACACCTACCATGTTCTTTTACTCCCACAGCCTGAGAATTGTTAAACGCTCCTGATGTAGGAGGTTACTTCTAACAAATGGATTTGGTAGAGCAGAAGTGACGCATTATCAGGCACAAAGCAAACAGTGAAATAACTGCACAGATTTTTAGGCCAAAAGATGAAATCATCCTGACAGGCAGTCCCTATCAAAAACCTCAGGGGGGACCTTACTGGTAAGTCTTTGCTCATGAGCTGCTCCTGTGGACAGAAATTCCCTTTCAGATCCAGCCACGCCAGGAAAAATGGTTCCTCCACCCTCGCTCATCCTCCTGCTGCTGTCCTGCTGCAGCCTATGGGCTTGTGTGTGATAAAAGCAGCTGAATTAATTCAGATTAACAACTTACCCTGAGTGGGCTACACCCTGGTAGGAGAGCACACCCAAGAACAGCCAGCCTGGGTTGCAGGCAGCTTGTATCAGCAGGATTATGGGTTACAGGTGAGCTAATCTGGCTCTGTTGTGGAAAGCAGGTTGGGGGAGCATGGGCTTCAACATGGAAATTGCTCCAGCTGACTGACTATAGCCAGCATGTGTCACGAGCTAAAAGTCCTCAGCAGCTTGGCTGGTGCGTTAGTTTCTCTTTCTCTGTTTGCACCAGCCTCACTTTGCACCGGATACTCGTGAATCCTCACACGTGCTCCCTGGTTATTACACTCCACACCAAAAAACCATCAGACCCGGACAGTCTGCTGCGTTAGATGAAGTCCAGGCAGAGCCAAACTCCTCCGAGCTTTCCTATGGGGCCCTATGCAGCTGAATTGACACTCCCGTGACTG
Source organism: Apteryx rowi (assembly GCF_003343035.1). NCBI lineage: Eukaryota > Metazoa > Chordata > Aves > Apterygiformes > Apterygidae > Apteryx > Apteryx rowi. The sequence continues at coordinate 7,689,420 of NW_020450529.1, forward strand.
ATTTCTTCCAGCCTGAAGTATTTCCCGTGATGATCTGCCCTAATGGAAAAACAGCTTTTCCACCTTTCAAATGCAAGCAAGATAAAAAATGCCTTCCTGGTTCAAAAAACACATGGAACCACTGCCAAAGAATATGCATGTTAATAACATATCCTTTGTATGAAAAGACGGCTCTGAAATTTCAAGTGATTTCCCCAGAATATAAACAATACCCAGAGTATGGCAAGGAGATTAAAATAATCCTTGGGACGCCTTACAATTTTCATGCCTTTTGTAAAATAAATAAATAAATAAATAAGTACAAATTAGCACTGTAGAAGAATCTTTTGAATGCTCTTGTTTTCACCCCCTAGGACTCCTGCTCCAGAGTTAATAAAAAACAGTTGCATAGATAACAGTTCCCTGAGGCTGAGGTGTTATTTCTAAAATAAATTGGTTATTTGAAAAATTGCAGGGAAATTATTGCGTTTGGAAAGTATGAAACCTTTTGTAATTAATCTGGGAGCACGAGGGAAGGACACAGATCTTGCTTCGTAACCCGTTTTCTTAAAGTGCTCGCACCCAGTGGGGGCTGCCGATAGGGCACGAAACGGAGCTGGGAATCAGGATCTTAATGTGTTTCAGAGCAGAACGACTTGGTGATAAGCTACTTTTTTACCCACCGGCTAATCAACATGTCATTTCGCTGTCCCCCACGCTGCTGATGCCTGACAAGGACCGTGCGGGATTGCCAGGGGCTGCACAAGGGCTGCGAGGCTCTGCTACAGTGGGGCATGTTTCAATTGCCATTGCGGGGAAACGCCGCCGCCTGAACGTCCCATAGGCTTGTCCTTTCTTCCTCCAGCCCCTCGGAGACAGGGATGTTCCTTAAGGCACTGAGCCACAATGCAAAGGCTCAGGATGTCCTTTTGGCTTCAATCTGTCCGAAACAAAACATTCTGAGTTCTTTAAAATTAAAAGCAATAGCCTGTGGTGGAACTGCCATGAGAGATTCCATGCGATGCTCTTGCTGCAGGAGGGAGCAATGGGCATATCTGGCGTTCATGAAAATAATCGGAGAAATTACACAGGAGGATAACTGTCTCCTTTGGCCTGACAACTGGCACGTTCTAACGAGCGGCCAAATCAGCAGCTCCTTGTCTGCTGGGCTGAGGCTGTACTGGGGATCCGGGCCTCAGGGAGACAGGCTCACTTGGCCACATGGATATCAAGGAGCAAACACGACCATGAAGCAGCATGTGCTGGGTCACGAGAAGAGATATGGAGCAGTATAGGCCGCGCCTGCTGACCACGTGCCTTCCTACGTAGCTACTTTAGTTACAGGTCCCTCCAGGCCAAGCTCCATCTCTTCTGTCCCCTCCACCATCTCCTTCTACCTGTGAACCCAGCCCACCGAAAACACAATAAAAACAAAGAGAGAACACTTGAAAAATTCCATAAAACAGAGCTATTTCAGGACTCCAATATGTGGAAACAACTGTGAACTGCATTTTTTTCCCCCAAAACACAAAATCAGGTTTCCCATTTTTAAAACTAGATCTAATTAAAAAATAAATAAATAGGAAGCCTTGCTTTGCAAATGTATATTTATAGAGAGCAACCCTATCCTCTCTCACCCCTCATCTTTGCCAGACTAAATAAGCTGTTTTAGCTTCTTCTCCGCCAGACTCCCCATTGCTTCACCACCATGCAGCCTTTTTCTGCATCCGTTTCAGTTCCAAGTCTTTGAACTGAGGTGACCAAAACCATACACGCTGCCCTAGATGATACCTTATCCATGGCTCTACAAGCATGGTACATCCCTGCTCCTCCTGGAAACACTTGACCTGCCTCATCCTTGGAGCACATGCATACATCACAGACTCTCTGCAAGGATGTTTTCCTCGAAGGCCCTTCCAACACATTTGCAACTGAAAAGGACATTAAGGACATTGGTTTCCACAACACCTGTCCACTCAGCGAGTACCCTTCTGGTGTCCAGTCCCCTTTGCATACTGCTGACACCTACAGCACAGAGCTCATCACACGCATGGGTACAAGAGCAGGGTGCGTGTGAAAGTACTCGTCTTCCAGCCCCTGAAGGATCCTACCCAGCACCAGAAGACAGGCAGACAGAGAGTCCATGTTGGTCCCCATAAACATATATCATGGGTGAAATGTAGATGGCAGACGATGCCCTCAGACCTGTCTTTATGAAATGGAAGTAGCGCAGGTTTGCCGATTCCTGTCCTGTTCCAGAATCCAGTAGGTTTGGCTGTTGTCCCTTTCCTGGCTGGCTGGACCCAGCTACAGACAGAACAACTAGTGAAACTATCAGCTTTTAATGGTCCTGATCCCACTGACTGTATTGGGATATCTCAGAATGTTTTAAAATATATGTACATGTATATATGCACGCAGGAAGACAGAAAAGACCATGTATGTGCAGCAATAAGAAAGCCCGGGATCTCCTTTGTTAAATAGCCCTTGCTGTGGGCAGCACAGTATATTTTTACTCATTAAATCAAAGTGGCTGCTCCTTGCCCTTCAAGTCCCCAGAGAGCAACTATTCTTGATAACAGCCAGTCCCCACAGACTCATTAAGCTTTCTTGAAGCTGTTTGCAGAGGCAGGGTGCTAATCTATGAAGATAAGAAGTCAAACCTTTCACTACGAGGACATTTTTTACTACTTGCCTCGTGCTCTCCCTTGTAATTTCATCAAAGGCCAAAAACTAAAAACCTATCTAATCTGTCAGAAGGGCCAATCTAATCTATCATTATTAAACACTTTTATGGAGAAAAATGAATTGCAACATTAGAGATATTGTGATTTAGCACATGAAAGAGATGGAAAAATGTCTCTGAAATGACAAACAATAAAAAATCTGCTTTCCTAACTAAATAGATTAGCTGGTGGCACAAATAAATAAGTAAATAGAGTTAAAACTGCTTAGATTTATAGCAAGAGGTGTAGAAAATGCCTGGGACTTGCCATTGATAGCCTTTTATGGGAAAAGTAGATTTCAGTGGAAATGTATCTGAATGAACCTTCACCTATACTCTGCCAGCTTTCAGAGCTGAGCTCCGTGAGAGCAAACCTTGCAAGGTATGTCACCGGGGCCTTGGAAAGACATTGGAAGCTGGTGGCCACAGAGGGGGATTGGTGTTTAATTTAGGAGGTGTGATAGTGAGAAGAGCAGTACTCTGATATAGTCAGCAGGGAAAAACAGGCTTTTCCAGAAGATGATCGAAGGCAGAGACGAAATCTAGTTTAAATGGCCTTGTGGAGCAACTTTCAACCCTTCTTTCTCAAAGCAGAGACACTGGAGAGATGAGTCTTCTCACCATAGACACTCAAGAGAGCATGAGTACCCTCCTTCATTTCCAGCATGAATAGGGAAAGCAGCAGCTTGACTGCAGGAGTTTCAGGTGTTCTGCAGTGCTACGTGTGGGGATTTCAACAGCTGAGCGCTCCTTGCACCCAGCAACTGAGATGCTCAGTGGGGTGCAGATCTGCCCAGGGCGAGCGGAAGGTCTCTGGGAGCCCAGCGCTGGATTGAGCCAGGGCCTTCTGCTCAGGAAATGGAGTCCGATTTCAACATGGTGAAACCTGCCATCATCCCAGACAGATTAATTGGACTTGGCAGTTTTCTCATCAACTGGAAATGTGACCAGTTGTGGTGAAAATATGGGAAAAAACAGGTACTGGATGATTTGCATATGGGATATATTTATACTGCATGCCTGGCAACCTGATCACACAGGTTGTGAGTACCCTATGAAAGCAGGAGCTCAAGGCCTGGTCTTTGCATGATCAGGGCTGAAGACAGYACAAAGATCTAAGCAGCAGACCCAGCCCTTCCTCACCCTCTGCCCCAGGAGAGTGCAAAGTCCAGGACCGGGGGCTGTGACTTAGATGAGTAGCGGTCCTTTGCACTGCTCCACCATGTGCTCCTCAGGAGATTAACTCAGGCTCTACCTCATGTTGGCCATCAGGCCACCAAACTACAGCAAGAGTCACTGTCATCTCCCTGCAGAGCAAATTCCCTCACAACAGGGAAGAGATGCAGTGCCTGGTTACGCTGGGAAAGGACAGAGAACATGGATGTCCCACCTGCAGAGCAGGATACTCACACCAACCCCTCTACTGGCACTTAGGCTAGATAGCTGCTGTTTAGCTGCACTGAACACTTCCAGATTTCCAGCATTTCAAGGGAGATTTGGCAAGGCTTGCTCGTGCTTGATTTTGTTTCAGATGCCATAACATTTGGGCTTTTTTATGCAGCTTTTGGCTCATGTTGAGGCAATTTCTGTCTGTTTCTTCTTTCTCTTCCTCCTCCCCTTTGCCATCCATGGTGGGAGGCTGACAAAAGTCAGTGACTCAGCCCTAGAAGAGAATGGAAAACTCCAACAGGGCTTTGAATTGAAATGCAGGCAAGGAAAGAAAGACACAAGAGGAGGCTGGAGAAAGAAAGCAAAAGGACTGTAATAAGAAAAAATGTAAAGACAGCAAATAAGTGCTCTACACTGAACATCACCCCATGTGAGCAAGAATAAGYTCTTACAGGGAAGTTCACTCCATGGCCTGGGCAAAGGTAGATTTAGATGGAAGAGTATCCAGACTACATGTTCAAGCAAGGAAACCCAGGAGCTGCTGAACTAAAGCATGATTAAAAATGGATTTGTGTCCTCTGTCCCCTCTACCCTTACGAGTCTTAACACCTCCTTCCTTGGTGGTTGTTATGGCCTCTTATCAAGCAAGAAAGAGACTGTTTTGTGGCTAACACAGGGAGGTGAGCAGAGGGAGGAAAAATGACAAGCAGGCAGAAAAAGGAGTGCCACAAAACTTCACAGTGTGCTGGAGACATCATATTAAAATCCCACAGAAGGCTTTAAGTCTGACCCAACCTTCTCAGAGGTCATCAAGCACTACTCTCAAATGAAGCTGTGTACCCCAGTGCATCCCAACCTTTCTCTAACCTGCCTACATACTTCGTAAGCAACGTGTGGGACAGTGGCAAAGACAGCCCACACTTCCCTAGCYTGTAGAGAGGATGTCCCTCCAGCACCAGCAGATGAAGATTTGTCCTGAGGGCTGCAGAGCACCTGTATCACAACGTGCAGGGTAGGGCATCTGATCCCACTGCAGCCATATGGCCACACAGCCTCCCCTCCAAAGCACAGCTGCATCCAGCCCTATAATAAAAGCAACAGGGAGCTGCTCCAAATCCCAAGACTCTCCATGTATCAGATCTGTACATACCACATAAAGACTGTCCATGCTTTTCAATCTTTGTGAACAGCCAGCATGCCACCCCCCATACTTGTAAACTGACAGTGTTACGGTTATGAAGATGCCCACGTTTTCCCAGATTATCCAACCGCCAAATTACTCAGCAGTTGGCCACTCTGTGACTCCTTGGCACATATGTGCAACCCAACGTGGAAGCATTTCAAAGGAACGACCTGCCATTTTGGGGCTGCGATTCTCTCTCAATGCCCCATTGTGTTTGGGGAGGGCAACAACCAACGCATTGTGCTGGAGAGTATTTCTCATCGCACTGGGATCCTGGGTAAGCTCGGTCCACTCTAAAGAGCTGTTGTCTTTTGCCTGCCACCACACCAGCGTAACATATCTCACACTTCCATGGCAGCCTACTCGCTTCCCATTCACAAATTCTTGTGCTGAATAACACCAAAGAGTTAAGGCTCCGTCAAAAGGTTGCGTTATGGGAAGGGAAACTGGAGAAAAAATGGCTTTCAATGCAAGGCGAACACAGACAATACTGTTTTGTAACTCTGCTGTTTGATGTGCAATGACAGGAATTAATCATTTTACTTAACAGAATTACTCTTTGTTATGTAAACTTTGTAAAGTCAGTCTCATGTGACCCCTTTCAATTAGGAACAAATTGTTTAAAACTGTYGTCCTTCTGAAGGCGCAGTATTCGTAATAGCAACCTCAGGGATTGGTTGTCATTTCACCCTGGAGTACTCACAGCTGTGCAGTTTGACACCAAATGGAGACCAAAATGTGCAGAATTAYTCTTTTTTCAACTGAGCGAGTGATCCCTCTGCGCTTATTCTAATCTRGGGCGAACATTTGTTTCCCATTTTATTTTCTTCAGTTCTGAGAGAGTGGGATTTGTTTTTATAGGTTTCTCATCACCTTAGTCTATGAGCACCTCAGTGGTGATAACAGACACGCTTTCAGAGAACCCCTTAGAGAAAAGGAAGCATTTTCCATCTTTTCCTTTCTTTCTATCAAGAGAGAACTGAGACCAAGAAAATATTAAGAGCCACGTCTTCTGTGGATGAAAATCATTGCTTCAGCAAAAAGAGCTAAAGTCACACACAAAATCTGTAGCAGGGCCAAGAATAGACTCCAAACGTCCAGTATTTCACCCCAATATCTAAGCCTCCTCTTTTGTAGCCTAGAGAGCTGCTGGAGCTCCACTTACTGCCAAACTGTTTCACACAAGTATAACTCCATTGCCTGCATCTGACCTGCAAAGTGCTGGAAGCATCCTCAGTGTGCATGGAGGCACAAAGACCTTGGCATAGGGGCCAAATTCAAGTGTAGTGCAAGACTCTTCCAGGGCTGGTGTGAACACTGTGTATTTGCTTTTGAAGCTGCTTGCAGAAATGAGGAACTGGCAGTATAACGACGAGCATGCCCTAACCTTACCAGGGATAACTGTGCTGCATCAGCTCTCCTGCACATCCCAGTCCTCTTCTGAGACAACGTTTCACCAGAGCTGCCTCTCTCAGAAGCACATCAAACCTGAACCCCAGCTTGGAGGCTGCCCATATTCCCACTTGAGTCATTACCCTCAAAGAGGAAAACTCWTTACACCTCATAACCCCCCTGAACTGCATCAGCAGGCCCAATTTTTGTCCTGTTATTGCTCTATCAAGCTAATAGCCAGCTCCGATCATTCTTGGTGATAAAAGCATTTGMTCTCAGTGTTTCCCATGCATAATGCAACGTTTACACTCAGGTCTGCACATTTTCAAAGGCTAGCTGTGTGGCTTTTATTTAAAAGTCCAATCAGAAGATAGGCTGCTTGGCTTTGAAAAGCATCGGGCAATCTTTGATCTCGTTTCCCTTGCTGCCCTGCCCAGCAATATTGGCCACATTAGAAGAAACAAATCTGCCTTGTCCTGGAAGTCCAAATGAGAAGGCTAAGGATCTCTCATCCATGGGCTTTCAAGTCAAGCTGAGCTGTTATATACATCCTCCCCTAAAATCAAACACGGTCAAAGATTGCTGGAAAGACCATGGCCTGGCGGTGCTTGCCTGCTCAGCTAGTCCCTTGTACGGTGGTGCTCATCAGCGAGGACTTCCAGCCAAGCAAGTTGCCGATAGTGGATCCAGCACAGCATAGATCTCTGGAGACATTTACTAATCACCACAATGAAAAATGATGAAGCTATGGGGTCTGAAAAGGCTGAATTAACAGCTGGGGCTACACCCCTCTTAAATAGCAGCCCTGCGTTGCCTAAGGATTTAAGCCACTGCAGTAGGTTTTTCTCTACAGCTTCCCACTGTGGTAGTGAACATAACCCTCAGGCCCCATAGCACTGGGTGCTGCACTGGCAGCAGACCCCAATTCCTGCTTTCTTTGTAGGAAGATGAAGCCCAGGGAGGTGAAACAGATGTGTGAAGGTATCTAGGTTGTCTGTGGCACAGCTCACACCAGTCGGGATCTCCTGAGACTCTAGTCTCGACTTTGCAGGTAAGCGTAGATCTGCAGGATGGTGTCACAGGATCGAAACCGAGTGAACCCAGTGCTCTGCAATAAACCATGCTCAAAAACAACCCCAGTGAGCAGGGGTTTATTGAGCAAGGGAAGCTGCAAATATCTGCACGACCTAGTAAGAGTGTTTTTCTCTAACAAGCTCATTAGCTTCTGGGACACTGAAATCTACTCTGGCATATTCCTCTTGATTGCTGTGGCTGTATCTAGTGTTTCTATCAAGGCATTTCTAATAGCTAATATTCACTGAGGTATTTCAATATGGGATTTTCTCCCACTCTGTGCAAAATAGCCCTGGTTCAGCCCCAGGAAATAAAAACAACCATGGCTATCAGAACAGTAAGCTCTTCCTCATCTGCCTGTGCCAGTCTTTTACATCGTTTCATCAGCACCCTGTACAAAGAATCCCTCCCTCTTTCCCTAGGGTGTGTGTTGGGGACAGCCCCTCCATCCTGCTGGAGGGAGCAGAGGCTGGTGTAGCAGGGCTTGGTCCTGGTCTGAGCACCTGTGGGGACGGCAGCTGCAGGAGCTATTTGCTGTGATTCTTGGCCAGCACAGGGCACCTGCAGATCTTCATCTCCTCCAGGCTGTGATTTTGCAGGGTCAGGTCTTCCTGACAGAGACCTGCTGCCTTGGGCAACATGGAAAGCCAGCCCTGTTCCGAGGCAAGACTGGGAAAAGACAGAGCTATTAAGAGTCAAAATATTAAGGGCAGGAGGTGGAAGATCCATCTGTCGGTTAGGACAGCTGTGGGCTGGATCCAGTGGGTTTATGAGGTCTGAATTCAGCTCCTGGCTATGCCATAGATCCCTGCTGAGACATGTTGTTGCCGCAAAGACAAGGCATGATTTCCAGGTGAGTAGCTGCCCCAGTAATAAGGTACTTCTCTGGTTGGACATATTCACCCAAGGCTCAGCCTAGTACTTTGATGTCTCACGACGGGAAGTCACCTTGGCTGTACTGGTAGGGAAAATAGAGGCATTTAGCTTTGCAGTATCTTGGGTACATCCCTGCAAGCTACAGTCAACGCTTCTGACCTCCTTGAACCAAGGAAATTGGCCTCAGAACGGGGAACTGAACAGCGATCTCATGAAAGAACAAGGCCTCAACTCACAAGACCAGATTGCCTTCCATTGAAAGGCCAGGTAAGTGGATTCACACACTGCAAAACCACTCTTGGACCTTTAATATCTTTTCTCAGCTCTATTCTGGGCTATTTTTTTCATATTCTTTTTACATATTTCTACACAATTTTTGTATCAAAAACCACTATTAGCAAGAATTGACATTTTCCTGGAAGTGAAGACGTCTAACACTATTTAGCTAACTGGTCAGCGGCTCTGTCTGTAGTTGCTACTTTGTAGTCCTTGAAAATTCAAATCGCTCTACATAATGGCAACTTTTCTGTGCTAAACTAAACACGTTAAACCCAATAAAAGTATTTCTAACAGTAACCCCTGGTTAGCACCAACGTCTTACCACAATCAACAAAAGACAACAGCAGCAATACAATGCATTCTTCCTTAGAAGCAGATAAGAAGGTATCTCGGTAAGAATGTAATCACACACACACACACACAAGAGCTTTTATGTTTAAAAGAAGGGTAATTTCTGCAAACAGACTTAATATTTCCTGGAATTCCAATTGATTCTATTATATCATAAGTCAACACCAATAAAATGTAAARAACATCAGTCCCTATTACTAGTGCTTGCAATCACTAAAACCTAGAGGACAGAACAAGCAAGGAAAGATACCTGAAGAGAGATGCATACCTTGGGGAGAGTACATTTTCTACCCATGTCTTTAATCATTCCCCCTCGAAGCTCAGGAATTTCGGCACACTAGTGCAGTCACACAGTGGTTCAAGTCCCAGTTCGTAGGGAAAAGCAATGGCAAAAACGTGTTTAACAGCGGAGCGTGTTCAACAGCGAAGCTACTAAGGCATGCACCAGGTTTTAGTAGCAACCCTGACAAAAATGTGACCCCACGGATGTCCTGAGAAGAGATGTGTCCCACAGCTGGTCTTGGCCGTGAAACAAACTTGAGCTCCRTCAGCACACAAAAACGCTGGATTCGCCAGCAGCGGAGCTTCTCCCTCAGCCTGGCAGAGAGGGAATCGAGYGCAAAACCCTAGTTCACTCAGTTCATCCCCCTCTAACAGAGTTTGTTCCTTCTCCGTTGCGTTCAGGGTGTTACTGCAGATGGCGGACCACGCACGCTGCACAGTGGAAATTATCAGAATTGCTTACGAGCTGAGCCAAGACCAGACACATCGCATCATATGACAGTACTGTAACTTCATTCACCTGCAGCACGTTTCTGTGGCATTAACAGAAACTGCGGGAGCTACTGAGCCCCAGAAGAGTACCTCCGGGCTCCTGGGGATGGAGCACAGGGTCATCTGCAGAATCTTCTGCTGCCCAAGCCTCCCGCCTGGCTTTCGGTAATGAGTCCCATTCCTCCAGGCTTTTATTTTCACTAAGAATTCTTCATAACTTGTATTTATTTGCTCAGTGTCAGTTAGATGTCTGCCTTTCAGCCTGAACTATCTTTAGCTTCCAAAATATTTTGCATTTAAGGAAAGTATTTAAGTGACTTTGCCGAGAAGAAATAAAGCAGAGCGTCGGCGCACAGGYGCCACGGCACGACCTTGCGGAGAGTGGGGAGGCACCCTCAGGACCCCGGGGATCACAGAGCTTCTCCATTTGCTCCGTCTTCTTCTCTGCCCCAGGTGGCCTGTACGGGGGAGCGCAGCCCTGTTAGGAAATCGCTGCAATAGGCCGGCACCTGCGGCAGCTCTGTGGGAAGGCGCCCGGACCCCCTTGGCCCCCGCCAAGCGAGAGGGGAGCGTGTCTGCAGGTCTGTCTTTAACTTGTGCTTTAGGCTGGGCAGAGGCGCAAACCGCGGCACAGGTGCTGGGGACCGGGGGGGGGGTTTGCCCAAGGCACAGCAAAGCCAGCGCGGCCTGGCTCAGCACCTGCCGCACCAGGGGCTCGGGAGCAGCTTTTAATTAAAGAGGGATTTCCACCTAATGCCCAAGGAAGGAATGTGAATAAAGTTTATCTCCCAGAAATGCCAAAGGATTTTTTTTTTTTGGGGGGGGGGGTTTGCCTGTTCTACCTGCTTCACTGTTTGGATTCTGTCTTTCCTTACCAAGCATTTGCCTGTAAGAATCAGTGTCCACACCRTTAAACACATAATTATTAGCATGTTCATCCTCCTTTTGCATATGCAAATCACAGCTATTTGCCTTCCAGATTTTAATATTAGCATATATAAAAATAACAGGAAAAAAACACAGGATATTTTGGAAACTGTCCCGACCACAGAGACCCAGGCACGCCTGCTACCACTAGCAGCAGAAAGACCCTTTGGGATCAGTGAGCTGGATGTGTTTGACACTGCCAGATTAGGATTAGGCTGGTCCCCAGTCATCCTTTCTCCCCACGCAGGGGTGCAGATTGCAGCTCTGGAGGATACGAACTGGAACACGTTCAGAGGAAACCCCCAGGTGTGGGGTTAACCAGTGGCTGGTCCTTCAGGGACCTCCAGTTATGTACAAGGGCCTCGGGTCCGTCCAGGGGACCAGACCAAATCTAGTCCTAAATAAAATGTCAAATTGCTTATAGTGTAGACCTGGTGGCCTCAGCACCAATAGCTTCAACCTACTGATCCACTCCTGTTGCACTGAATTACTTGCTCCGGCAGTCGTAACTTTTATAGGCTGTGGATTTTAGGACAGCCCTAAAAACATGTTTTCTTTCATGCCCAGGCATGAAGGCACTACTCAAAGCATCCTGGGGAGATGCTTTGCACGGTGCTATCAGCTCTAGCGAAGGTCCCCTCCCGACTCCCTCGCCAGGCTGTGGACTCACTGACAACCTAAGCAAGAGTTGGGCTGGATCTGGAATAAAGAGCCCACGGTCCCCGTGGGACCATGCTGATGCCAGGCTCCCGAGGACCTGCCCAGGGCGCATCCTCACGCCACGCCAGCCTAACTTCGTGCATCATTATCTTTGCAGCAGGCCATTAATCAAAGCCCCGGCTTGCTGCACATCCACAGGATGGTGGTGATAACTAGCAGGTGGCAGAACGGGCYAGTGGAGCCTGTCACTGTTAATGAGATTATACTCCCCTAATCTCACAGCAAATCTGATTTTCATGCTGTGCACATTTATCGCGGGCCGAGAGCGAGAAAGGAGGCAAGAGGCAGCACAGGGCCAGCCCGCCCGGCTTCTCCAGCGCAGCCAACAGGGGCTACAAAGCAGAGGAGACTCATTTCACATCTTTTAAGTGCTTATTCGCAGGGGAGTCCTGAAACCGGAGGGAACGGGACTAGCAGATTTGCCTGGGACCCCCAGGGCAGGGAGCGAGTGCCGCCGGGCTGGCGGAGGGCGAAAGGAGAGCGAAGCGCAAGCGTACGCCCCTTGCAGCGGAGGAGGCCGCGGCTCTTGGCACGGCTACGAGCAGTGAACAGCTGTGCTGTTTTTCACAAGGTTATGCAACTGTTTTGTTCCCAAATAATACAACCAGTGTAAGGTTTAAATTCGTACCAAATCCTGTTTACCTTGTCTCTGTTTCGCAGAGAAATCTTGTGTGAAATTTTACCAGGGTCTGACAATTGCTGAGCGCAGCTGCTGCGTTTGGTTCCTTCCGCGCTTCCCCCCGAACGCAGGTTGGGAAAATAAAGGGAGAGGGGCTTTTCCACCCTCTGCCACGCTGCGCCGGGCGGGAAGGTGTTTGCACATCCTCTGATGAGCGTGGGGCGGCTGCGTGAGCGCGCGTGCCCAGGGCTGACCRCGCAGGTCCGCTCTCTGCATTGACGCCGTCACAGCGGGACACGTCCCCTCGGATAACTGCAGTTTGCTCCATCTAAATAAATCCCACAGCAGCTCCCCCCTGACGCGGACAAACGCAGTGCCTGCAGCATCGCGAGCGTGCAAACCCTATTTCTGCACGCGCGCAGCGGGAACCGCACGGCCAACTCGCGTGTTTGCAACCGGGTTTGAAGGATCTGACCCAACTGCTCAGCTACAAATTGAGGACAAAGTTGCAATAACCAGAAAGCGGCTTTTGAACTCGGGAACAATAGGAGCTGTTTTCAATGGGTGAATAATGTTGAAAATCTGTCCCTTAACGTCAGCTCGTAGAATCATCATTTTTCCCAGTAAAAAATATAAAAGTTTAATTTTCTTCTCAGTGGATTTCAATGCAACATTTACTTGGAGATTGTCTATTCCTCATCCAAGAATAGCAGGGAAACAGGCTGAAAAGGAACAAGATGATCTTTATCATTTCAAATAGAACAATTCCAATATTTCTTTTAACCATCTTGCTGTAGTTCTGTAGGTTTATATGCATCTCATAAGTGCAATTTTAGGACCTGCTTACTTTTATTTTTCATGTTTCATTCCCTTGATGAAGAGAAAGAAAACCAAAACTCATATAGATTTTGCTACTGTTGGTGTAAAAGAAAGAAAAAAAGAAAAAAAAAAGAACAGTTCTCTGTCCAAAGATTAAACATGTCCAAAACAAAGAATTTCAAGGGGATGTATTGAAGTTTAAAGGAAAAGTAACAACTTTCTTCATTTTGGAGCTTTTTTCCATGACAATAATTTCTAAATGTTATCTGTGGCTTAAATATTATAGCAGATACATATTTAGAACTGCATAGTGTTTTGACACTACTAAAAAAACTTTCTGAATAGACACATTTTAGAAATCCAATTTGGAAGGAAAACTAATTTTGAAATACTGGAATAGCTCAGATTTCAAAGTAGCTCTATTACACAGTGGAAGTATCTCCTCTTAATTAAAAGAATACATAGAAACATTTTTCATAGCCTGGCAGCAGTGTGCTGGGCAAATAATTAATCTTGTATTGTCTTTCTGGCAGCACAGCATTTTCCTGCAACACTACTTGTGCAGTAGTTTATCCCTGTACGAACCAAGAACAGGGTATGCTTCTGATTCAGATATATTAGAGGGCCTGTGATTTTATAGCCATGAAAGCAGCTGTGCACAACAATTAAAAACCCAGCAGTTTATCTAATCCTGTGTTTCATGAATGTGTTTTTTTAATTATTACTATGGAAAGATACCCTCCTTTTCATGTCAGACTTTGGGCTTGCAGTATTTGCTTTTCTGCCTCTTGCTGTACACATTTAAGCATCTGTTTCCCATTACTGACCCTCTGAAACACGGCTTGCCACTGTAGCACAGACAAACGCACCGAGGATGGCCATGAAATCCCTGCTTTTGTTTAGAACAGAGTTGCCAGAGAAGATTATTTAAGATGATAAAAAAACAAAACAATCTCAGGGTCACTGATGTTGGCGTTCTGGCCCACTTCACTTTATTAGATAGTTTTGGCCGAGGGGCTTCGACTGATCTTGTTGATGCTGCTTGTAACTTCCTGCCCAGTGATGATTTCACCTTCCTATCTGCACCATTCCTCTTTGATTAGAACTGCTCCTCTGACAACACGTCTGAACCGGAGCGGTGGACAGGGTTTACAAATGCAATTAAACGAGTGGCCGGCACACAACATGCTACAACATTTCCACGCYGGCATCCTCTGATACCTCCTTGTTAGGTACAACAGGAGTGTCTTTATGCTATGGTGTGCCACCATGCACCACCTTCACCTTGCTTGCGGAAAAGGTTATTGCTAAAATAAGAGTTAGTAACAGCAGGCAGCAGCAAGGAAATCCGCAATCAGTGATTTTCTGCATATTGAAGAGGCTGGAAATCCCATTAAGCAAAAGGAAAAGGCTAGGAGGGYGATGCTGGCGCCACTGCAGTGCTCATCCCTTCAGGCGATACGCACAACGCGGAGCTGGAGCTGACCRTGTTCCCCACGCTGATGGCAGCAGCTGCTGCCCAAACCCATTTCTGGATCACTGCTGTCCTTGAAAACTACCTGCTCTSTCGGATTAGGGTCCATGGTACGTCTGACTTGTCCTCTCATCAAGCAATTTTCTGCCAGGTTTCCACTGCCATAAGAGAAGGTTATGAATGATGCCTGAATAGTTGCACATTTTGCTTCCTTTCCAGGCAACATCTGGTGATTTTGGCATTTGGTATTACCCTCTATCCCATTCTTTGCCTACACAGGGGCAGTCTGTCAGCCTCTCTGGCAGAGTCGACATTGGTATCGCACTTACGCAAAGCGCTGTATTCTGGTTTTCCACAGCTACTTTCACCCCTCTTCTGTGCTACTTAACATCGTAACTCTGAGTCGTCCTATTTGGGGCCTGCAGTTTCCCAGGCTTTACAGTCCATGCCTTTGAGTCCAAAAGCTCTTCCCTGTCCCCACAGTGCTTTCCCTTCCGACAGGACACACACGCAGAGTTCAGCGAGCAGTTTCCACCTCCTTTCTTAATGCACTGACAAACTGGCAAGCAGAGATAAGGTCCCCCGAGTTTAAACTTGAATAAAATTGAGTGGATGTGGCTGACTTTTACCACGAGTTCAAGAACATGGAAATTTTTAATGCATGTTTTGATATGTCCTGGGATAATCTATGACCTTTTGAGTCCTTTTTCATCCAAAGCAAACTTTAGAACATAATCCTGGCAGATTTCTTGGAATTGTGACGCTGAGTGATTCTACAGATATCCCAAGTGATGCTCCGAGAGAAATGAAAATATCTTCAAATTACCTCCCAGTTACCGAAGGATGAAAGTGTACAGTAACTGCGGAGCACTTGATACAGGGGAAGCTGTCACAGTGATCRGTTCATGCATCCGTATCGTGTGTCCTAGTCCCAAAGAAATCCTTTGAATATGTCTATACTATTTAAATAATGTCTATTCCTTGGAATACAAAACATTTCACAGTTTTTAATAGGCTCTTCACAATGCTTTTGGGGCAAGAAGTTCAGCTCTTTCTTGCAGTTCCCCAGTATATCTGAACTTACCCCAGTTTTACCAGCGGTGCGCACRTGGGATATCTCATGGCATGGCTGACACAGTAAATCACAGCTAGTCATTCCTGCAGGAATTTGTTCCCATGCCCAGATCCATGGAGCAAGTACAGTCTATACCGTGTCCTACATCCAGAGTGAACCAAACTTCCTCACAGGTGAGGTGGGACTTGTGTCAGAGACAGACATGGCTGATAGTTTYGGTCAAGGACACCAAAACAACAAATTATAACTTAAAAATTGAGTTCCTCATTGTCCATACAGAGCAGGACAAACTTTTCCTTTTTACAGTCTCTTTTGTAAAAGCCAAGAACTATTTTCCCTCCCAAGCTTTGACCTGTCTAAATGCCCTCAAAAATTCCTCCTGCCACATTTAAGACGGAGCAGAGCAGAATTGGTAAAGACTCTCCAAATGAGCCTCCATTTTTAGCAACTTCATGGACAATTCATGCTCCCCTGCACCAGGAACAGTTTCTTTTACCCCTAAATGGTGAAGCATCATGTCCTGTCTGCATCTAACCCTACTTAAGACCATGATAAGATAATTCAGGCTTCCTCTAGTGCTAAGTGCCCATGTAAAATGCTCCATTTTAAATCCATCCTCTTCAAAAACTCTCCAAACACCAGCCCAGCAGGTCACAGCTGAAAGCTCCCTGGTTCATAGAGGTTAAACAGAAATGCGTATCTGTGTGTAGGCACAGCTCAGCACCTTTATCACTAATCATGGTTTCTGGAGTGTTTAAAGGATTAAGATGGGCCTATCCTGGATACCTGCTAGCTAATACTTTGGTTTGGACAAGACTTTGTTTAGCTGCTCTCTTCACCATTACTAATGYAAGCTCATATGTATTTTGTCACAAAAAAGAGGAGAACTATTTTAAAAAGACCTAATTATGATGTATAAACGYAGTGACATTTGTCAGAAAATGCTGTCTTGGCAAAGGCAGTGTTTGTTTATTTGTTTGTTTGCTTYGGAAGYATTTTGTTTAGCTGCCAAGAGTACTTCACATGAGGAATTTCTTTTCCAAATATTGTGTATGTGCAATCAGCCCCCCACTCTTGCYTACTTCAAGTAAGCTATTCATGTACGATTTCCAAACAGAATGACGGGTTGGGTTTTTCTGTGTAACTTGTTCTTTTTCTCATAGTAAAAAGCACATGATCTTGACTCCGGAGAGGACAGCAGCATGTGTGAAAGTCCATCCTGATTTATTAAAGCACTTAAGCTCATGCTTAAAGCTAAGAAAACACTTAAGTGCTTTGATAAAAAGGGAAGATCTGCTGTATTGGGACCAAAGAGATGCTACAGTTAATTGATTTCCTTTGAGAACAGCCTGTATGTTCCCTAAAGGGCTAATACTGTAGTTCTTCTATTCAACTCAAAAGCTGTTCCAAAGCTGCAGCAAGTTTGATAGGGTTGGCATTTCTTAGAAGCTATTTATTCACCCATGACCAAAGTATTAAGACTCACTCTGCAGTAAATATGCACAAGTGGACACACACTGGGAAATTCTTTGTCTTGTCCCCTGTTCTGCTGCTGAAGGAAGACACATGGTTTCAATGATGTCTTTGTTATCTGATCAAGCATCCAGTCCAATTTGCAATTTTAATGAAAATCAGACACCTGCACTGCAACTGATCTCCACTCCCAGGATTAACAACAACAAGGAAAAGAAGTATTCCCCCCTTATCGGAAGAACTGAAGCTACTAGTATCCTGTTACCAAAGCCCAGACTGTGATTTCAGATGTTACCCAGAAGAAAGGAACCCTTTATCCCTGTTTGGACAGTGATCTCCTCAGATGGAGAACCAAACCGAAGTGACTAGCTAGCTGTAACATTAGCTCGAACGCTGAAGCACAAGCTGGGCAGTTCTCGCCGCACCAAATCTCTGCAAGAGCTTCAGAGACAGGCCCTGTATACTGACTCCAAGGCACTGTGAGTACTTCACTGACAACGCAGCTCTTGTATAAACATCATTTGCTCAGAATATTATAAGGGCACGAATTTTTTGGTTTAATTGTAGGGTTTTTTTCCTTTTTCTAAATCTATACAGGTCATTTTTAATCTGCTCATCCCTTGAAAGGCTTTGGAAAAGGTTAGAAGCAATGAGACTGCTTTTATTTTCCTAAAGGTTCATCCCCTACTATCAAGCCCTAGGCAAAAAAAGAGAGCGGTACTCTAAACTCCAGGTCTCAGTCTCAGACACAGCCTGCTGATGCCATACCCTCTAGAACTGAGCAAGACCCAAAAGATGAGTGGGAAGAAAATCTGGGAAAGCAACGATTGCCCTGGTTGTAACGCAATCCAGGGCAGGTATCCCACAGCACATTGCCTGGGAGCGAGTGTGGCGAAGCGGCCCTGCATGAGCTGCTCAGATGTTAGGGGCCACAGAGCTGCTGAACAAATGACTGACGTCCATTCACAAA
Organism: Apteryx rowi; assembly: GCF_003343035.1. Lineage (NCBI taxonomy): Eukaryota > Metazoa > Chordata > Aves > Apterygiformes > Apterygidae > Apteryx > Apteryx rowi. Next base: position 7,707,519 of record NW_020450529.1, read on the forward strand.
CTGAATGCTCAGGGCCTTCAGAGCCACAGTTTCAGCTATACCGGGGAGAGACATGGAATGGAAAAAAAAAAAGTGGAAAATAATCTAATAAAGAATATCAGAAGTGGGAGAAGAAGTGGGAGAAGGAGAAAAGAAGGAAAGGAGAAAACAAAAAATATGGGTGAGCATCTTCAAAGAGTTGATAAACTTCAAAGATTTACCTAAAATCAAGAACTTCTTAAAAAATTGGCATTTTTTGACACAGCCTTTGGTTGTTTAAAGAAAATTGTTTCAATGGAAACCACTCTCAGCTGTGGAGATTTTTGGGTAGCCCTGACCAGGCTGGAGAAGCTTCAGGTGCCAGAGATCTTGGGATTTTCCTCCCTCCTCAGAAGAAAGTCCTATCTATTGTGTAGTCTGTCTTCTTATTGTAGCATGAGCTCCCTCTTTTGCCCTTCGGAAGGTAAGTCATGCAGCTACAAAGAAAGGGCTTGTCATAAATAGTTTCAAGTCATGCCTTTCCTCCTGTCCTATAACAACGCAAACAACTTGGAGACCGCAGGTCAGCAATGCATCGCATACGTTGCTGAATTGAGCTCTTTATGTGCATGTGCTTATGTTCCAGAGAAAGGCAATGATGCTTTTTATAGCAAGGCTGTTTTCTATTCAACTCTGAGTTGGGCTCTGCTTTCCTAAAAAGGATTTTTCACCCCATTTTGCAAAAAGAAAATGTACTTCAAAACTACATTTAGCCACCCCAGTCTTACTAAATGTTCTTGAAAACATTGTGTACTTGAACCTACTGCCCACGAAATAACAGAGGGTGCTTTCTGCCTTGGCTGTTTCTCTTTCTGTGCAATTTAGGAATGGCTTATTCACAACACGGCCAGTGAACCATGTCCTGTTGCTAAAATCTACCCAGCCTGTTGGGCTGGTGCTGCTGCTGAGGCCATTGCCCGCATGTGCACACACACACCTCTAATGTGATTTGGGGCTCATTTCAGTCAATGGAAAAAACCTCCTGTTGACTCCAAAGGGCCTGAGCTGGACGCTCACCAAGGGTCCCCGCAAGGCATTTGGATGTACCCTTCCAAGTGCATTTATCTTTCTGTGAGACGTGCCGCAGCAAACGTAACATAAAGCAGTTCCTTAAGGGACTGTTTGATATGCTTGCCTGTTCGGCCGAGTAACGTCTACAGTGCTTATCTCTCTCATCATTTATCTCCCTGCCTCATATAAACACCAAGTCTGACAAAGCTGTAAAACAACCAAGACAAACGTTTAAACTTCATGTTTAGGTCCCACAGTAAGTCTCAGATCTCTTCCTGAAGTCCCCTTGTCCCTGTGCTTTTTGGTCTAGGTATTATAGGATCATTTTGAGAAGGATAATCATGAGCATAGGAAATTACCAGCAGACTAAGAGATGATAGTTGCAAAAGCAGCTATGGGTGGGGTTGCACCGAGAAAAGGGTATTTAGCCCACATACCATGACACTAGGATGGAGATGTTATTAGACCTAATCTCCTTAGGCTCTCCATTATCAGTGGAAATAAATGGAGAGCAAAAGAGAAAAAAGAAACTCTCAGAAGGCAACATAATGCTAAAAAACAGATAGTTGAATTGTGTCCTAAAGTTTGGTGCTGTGACTACCCCCAAGGGCATGTCTATACTGGACAACATGGCAGTGTATAGCAGTCCTAAGAGGGGTTTGGAAGCAATATAGCTGTACTAGCTATTTTGCCAGTGAGGAGCTGTTCTGGTGCAGTTATACTACCTAACCCTGAAGTTTGATTTTTGAGAGCTTCCTGGACGATTTGTGCTCATGAGGTGGTGCAGAGATACCTGCTTCAGTCCCCTGTGTCTAACTGATTTCAACATCCCAAGTTTGCTTGGTAATAAAGGAGCTTTAGAAAAATTATATGCAAAAGCATTTATCAGCTAGCATGGGGGCAATTTCACAGGGCTGAAAACAGCCCCACAAATCCCCACCCCCTTCTGGAAATGGCTGATGGAGCAGTGAGCCCATCCAAGCACTGTGCACATGTCCCATTTGCCTTTGCCGTCCCTGCTCTCTGCTTGCCAGGCCCCTGGACCCTGCTCCGCATTGTGCTGGGAGCAAGGCAGGCCACCTGGGCAGTTGTATCTCCATCAGGGCCTCTAAGGACCGTCACGATCCAAAACCCAATCAGCAGCAACAGCTCTGCCTCCATCCAAGGTTTTTAGTAGTTGCGGTATAACAGTCCTGAGGAAAAATTTAAAGCTTTGTTTTTATCTTCCTCTCCCTCTTTTTTCTTTTTTTAAGCAGGCAAACATCTGCAGAGAGCTTTAAGATAACCATGGCAATGACATGAGGACAATTGGCAGGCACGTTCTGTGCTCATCAGCTGTGTGCTGTGATTAATTGGTCTAGCGCTCGGTGCTACGTCCAAGCAGCCCAACAAGGAGGGACCTTTTTGCATTGAGACCTTGCCCTGGGGTCAAAGATAGAGCATGTGAGAGCTTTTATTGGAGCAGAACAGGGGGAATGTAGGTATCAGGGGAGTTCAAATGGAAATCACAGGTGTTTCTTCCCTGCCTCCTCCCTGCAAGAGGCCCCTCTATGTTCTGTTACGATTTGTTTTTCTGGCAACCAGTGTGCTCTATTTTTCTTGCCTGTGTTTTTATGAGTTATGTTTGGTTTCTGCTAAAACAACACAAAACAGCACAAGGCTGGTCCTTTTTTTTTTTTTTTTTTTTTCCTCCTTTCTTTCTTTTAGGAACTATGCAAAGGGTCATTTGGAAGTCCTGATTCCAGTAAAATTTTTCTGAAGGATTGATGGAGGTTTCAAATCAGCTGAGGTTCACAGGTCAAATGGTTTTAGCCCCAAGACAGGCAAGAAGATGAGGTTAGCAGCCATGTAGCCACTGCTAAGCAGAGACGGAGGAGCCCAGCGCTCCATGGCACACACGTGGCACCAGCAGAAAGATGTGCCCCGCCATAACCTTGCAGAGGCCCACCGTTAAAGCCAGACGAGCATCAGCAAATGGGAAGGAATTCAAGGATGAACATGCAGAGGAGTACTGGTTTGAGGGAACTGTGAGGAAGAAAGGCTAGAAACAAGGCACCAAGGGAACATCTCCCTGCTGCCCAGAAAGGCAGGGCTCGTCCCTGTAGCGTTGCTGCATGCTGTGTTTGTGCAAGAGTGGGAGAACAAATATCCTGGCTTTTAAGGGAAGAGATTTTTTCACTTGGTGGCAGACTAAGATATTTTAAAATATCAGATACTGTGTTTAAATCAGAACCAATGGCTATTCAGTGCAGGCCCCAGCCAAAGACCAAGCAGGAAGTAACAGCAGGTGTTCAATAAATCTTTAGATGAGTTGTTTTAAAAKATATCTATTTTTTACTCTAAACATGAGGAATTGGTATTGGTAATATGCATTATCCACACACCTCCATCTAAACAGACAAAGATTTTGGCTGTGTTTCAGGGAAAAAAAAATCAGTGGCATCTGGTCTGCATAAAGCGTGAACAGAACATGTTCTTTACAGGTCCTGGAGCAGGGAGGGACATGAAACCATCTCTCAGGAGCCTCCGCTTACTGGGAAGTGYCCAGGTCCCAGGAAGGAACTGCTCCAGGACTGAGCACCAGTCTAAACTAGCCAAGCCTCTAAAACCAAGGCAGAGCCTCCTCCTGTTTACATAGTTCTCTCTACCAAGGACCTTATACAAAACCACTACTGACATCATCATACCATGCATCTTCCCAAGACCAATAATTTGCTGTCCTTAAGTCCTACATTTTCCCACCAAACACAGGGATGGAGATTAAAAAACAGGCATTATTCCTTGAGAAATACACACAAGACCTTTGCATCTTCTTGCATGTCAGATTGCTCCCCTCTTCCACCTCCATCCCATTCCATCACTGCTGGGAGGAGAGGACTTCAGTCTCTCAAGGGGAGGCCCATTACCCAGCTCATGCTCCAGGCTTTCAATATTCAGAGGAGCAATTGCTACCAGCAGTTTGTAAACAGCCTGTGAGCCCTGCAAAGGAGGAGGTGACAAGCATCCGTGACTCCCATGAGTAATCCTACCTGTAAGACCACACTCGGAGGAGGAGGAGGGCAGCGGAAAGTCTGGAAACAGAATACGGAAAGGAAGAATTCAAGGCAYCCATGTTACATGAGACCATTAAAGGCGAACTGCATACCTCTGTGGGCAAAACCAGCAGGGCTTATTTGCATGAACAAGCAACCCTTCTCTGCCTTTGCAAATGGCTCATGGTTAATAGACTGGTTACTTCAAATCATGCAGAATGGACAAACCTTATTCCTGTGGTCCCCGAGGCCAAAGATAATATGATAAACACCTCTCCAACCAAAGAAATCTGTTTGTATGATGACGACAGCATTTACATAACTAAGGCATGTTGCATAGAGTTCCTCAAAGGAAGAAAAATCAAGACTGCTTGACTGTTTTTTTTCTCTATCTAGATACAAAAAAATGATTTATTCCAAGCAAAAAGGTGTGAAGGATTATCTTCTGAACATGCCAAACTTTGGCTGTAGAYATCCTGCAGAGCAGATATTATTATTATTATTATGTTGCTTTTAAAAGAGTAAAAGAAGCTTTGGAGACAAAAAGATGAAAACTGGATTTCTCTTGACATATTTATTCCTCAGATTAAGTGTGTGTCTGTGTAACTATATGTTATACCCAGAAAGTTCAATACACACCAGTGTACGTAATAGAGGTGTTAGTTACAGAATGCAACATCCAGGATGTAATTCATATTTCTCCCTTCTCTTTCACTCTAAAACATGTGGTTTATCATATGCTTTGTCTTTGCTGGAATTTGGCAGGGTTCCAGCATCTCAGAGGTCACTGGGTTTTTGAGTGGCCAATTTGTCAATAGCTATTTTTGCTGTGTTTACCCAGGTATTACTCAGCTTTGTACCACTAAGACAAGCTGGTACATGCTGGTTCTGTTCTGCATATTGTTTATTCTCTCATATATTGACCTTAGAGTTCATCTATAAAATGTATTCAACCAGCACTTCTAGAAGCTGCTGTGATGCTGTAGAGATGAGGACAAGAGTACAGTAGGGTAGGGTAGGAGAGAAGCTCAAGCTAGGCATGAGGCACTCCTAGGTACTCTATAACGCGGGTCTTCTGACAGGAAGGTGTATAAGGTGAATTTGACATTTCTTTGAGATGTGAATTGATGTTTGCAAATTTAATACACAGCAGAGGCACCAATCCTCTGTCTCTAGAACTTGTAATATCAAGGTCAACCATGGCTTTGGCAATATTGACTCCTACTGAAGATAATATGGGGATATCCCAGGAAAGTATCCTTTTTTTTTTTCCCCTTGTTTTACATTTAAAGATCACAAATTTTATCGCATGGGGAAAATCTGCCCTGTGCTGGTGCCAGCCAAGTGCAAGTCTGAGGGAAGCTATAGCAGCACAACTCGGAGGGTAACAATTCCAGCTGAACACCACCATCTGCATGGTGGCATCACTCTATGAAAGAGCATCTTAAGATGCCAGTGATGCTCCACCAAGCCCAACCTACAGATATGAAAATGTCTACTACACAAAGACCTCCAAGGACTAAGTCCAACCATTTGCTGACAGACACTTTACAAGAGCCCAATTTTCAGCAGATAGCTATTCAAGGCTTTCTGAAAACCAAGACCTTTAGGAGACTCTTTAGCTGCAGACCCAATAACTGAGGCATCCCAAATCCCTGGCTATTTCTGAACGTCTTGGCACACAGTGCTGAGCACAGGAAATGGGTGAGATTAACAACTTCACCTCACACATCGAGCAGGATATCAAGGGCTACATGTGCTATGTGCATAATATGTCCCATTTGCCTATGTCAATCAAATTTTAAAGCACAAAAAGATATTGTACCCACTTGAAGAGCAACCATTTCACTTCTACAGATCAACACTTAAAGGAAATATCATCTTTCTTCCTATCCTCCTACCTTCACATGAGCTAGAGAATAAAATTTCCTAATATGAAAAAAAAAAGTGAAATAAAGCAGCAAATTTACAAGTCAAAACAAACAAACAAAMAAAAAAAACCCTGGGGAACAGCTTCCTCTAATTTAACTTCATAGTTTTTGTTGCCTGAGAGAAGATCGAGATTTTCTAAAGGAGTATTCAAGGATCTCGCACAAATGCGGCTCTACGGCACTAGCCATTTCTTATCAGCCCAGACTGTGAAAGCCGCGATAGGAAATGTGCCATTCATTCAAAGGGTTGCTGGTGGGGATCTTGGGCATATCTTGAGCATGTTATCACACACTTTGTATTGTCTACTCTTTCTTGAAAAAGAAACACTCTAATCTGTCCCAACATTTTCTCTTTCTGGAAATCACGTTTGCCTCTCTGCCTTTTACCTTGCATTGATTAAACACCTTCCTGTTGAAACAGTAACTTGAAAAGCACAAAAGCGGCATAACAACTTGAAAACTCGGTATCTGCTTCCCAGACCCCTGTTCTCCTTCACGTGAGAACAGAATTATTTTGAGCTTATGTGTAGGCAATATTTGAGGCAGGACAGGGAGAAGAAATTTTGCTGCTTGATGTAATAACAATCACTGCCTAGTGTTATCCTGTACACATGTACGAGTGGATTTGAACTCTCTGGGTGCAGATCGTGCTCCCATGCGCAACTGGGTAGTCACCAGTAAAGGATCCCCTTGCAAGAGACCTGCTGCTGCTGAGCTCAGGGAGGCTTCTTTCGAGAGCAGTGCCATACGTCTTCGAAGGACTGAGGCCAAAACGTTTCAATCTGATACCCATCCAGGAAGCCTAAGAATTTACAGATCACTAATTGAAACCAAGATGTGCGTCTGAAATTTTTTCCAACAGTAACTTGTTCCCGTTTTTCTACAGGGAACAGTCTTCCCTCCCACCACCGGCCCTACCCATTTAAATCTGCTCATTCTGATAAACTCCAACTTTCCAAATACTTTTAACTCCATCTCCCAAGTAATGAATATATTTTGCTGTGTAATAGCTAAAATATAAAAGGATTTTCTTCTAATGGGAAGGAGAACAAAATTGTTAAAAACATACACACGCAACCTCATAAGGAGGTATACATGTAAAAGTAGCATTTATCTAATCATACCATTATCAGCTTAGTGTGACACTGCCTTCCAGAAAGAGAAATATATTACATGAATGTTAATATTGCAATAAGATAAAGAGGTTTTGTAATTGTAATTGTAATTCTGTAATTGTCCTTTCATTAAAGGTATTTTTTAACATTTTACCTCACTAAAATCCTGCGGAGGAAAACCAAAACCGCTCTTTTTTTTTTAACGAATCTGGTAAACATCTGGAACTCAGACTGCCAGTTTACAGTTTGGGGTCTCTACTAGGGAGCCAAAGTGATCTGCTCCAGCCGGTGGCCAGCATCATGACTATAACACTCACTCTAGCATGCTTTAAATGACAGTTTGGGATAAGCATATTTTTGCTTGGGCATCACCATATATGAAATATATTAAAATAGAGAGTCCAAATGGCCCATTACTTCATTCAGTGTTTCAAAAACTGTTGAAAAATGGCAAATATCGAAGTGAAACTTCTTGGTTAAAAATCTATTAGCAGACATCTTAAATCCTTGCAGAATTCTCCTTATACAATACCTTGGCTGAAACTATTCATCAAATTTGACTCAAATTTGCTGAAAATAATTCAGCAAGCTTTACCTAGAAGAATGACCAACTGGATACTGAGCAGGAAGATGTGACTGATGACATGTGCATATGGACACACGGGCATCCTGACGAGGTTTAAGACCCATCTTCTGTTGCAGCTGTTTCTGTAACTTACACCCAGTGTCCTCATTCATTGCACGCAAGTGTATCAGCCTTAAAGGCATGAGCAGGGCCCAAAGATTAGTTCAAACCTAAGCTCTATTTATCCATCTTAGTCATTTTACAAGCTTATAGGAGGAGCCTGTCCTTAGCAGTGTACACACAAGCCTTCCCTCAGTCAAACCAGAGCCTCCATTTATATAATTTAGCCACTTTGGACAACGTGACAATCTGATGACAGCAAGACTCTACCATCAGTCTTTCTGAAAGCACCATGAAGACAATTTCTTTGACATTTTGTGAAATACAAAGCTTCTAAAGAGTACATTTGAAAAGCATTAAATGAAAGTTTAGTCCAGTAAGAATGATACAATCCACTGAACTCACGGGACTTTTTTATCTGCATAGGTCCTACCCCAATCTGCTTGTCTTCAGGCCTCCAATAGAAAAATGTTACACAGGATATTTCATCCATAGAGTGGCAGCAAATCTGCTTTTGAAAATACAAATCTGTAATAGCATACCATATTTTTACCTTAACTGATGGTACTTCCAAAACTCCCACTAAAGCCTGCGAGATATTCAAGGGAGTTTTAYGCAAAGTAAAAAAAAAAGATAACAATTAAGCATGTTATATGACCATTCCTACACAGCTTTCCGCATTAGATCTTATATTCTTTAACCAAAGTAGACACCCTGTTTGTAGTGAATCACTTACCAAATTATCAAGTGTTTCCGAATTTTTTACCTGACACAAATGATGTGATTAACTGCTATAGAGAAGTCTAAGCTCACTAGCAAGAAATCTCATGGTAAAATGATGCCTTTGACCCAATGTTCAGGATCAATCCCTAATATTACTGATGAACCTAGATGTAGTTTTCATTTGAGTGAGAGGGACAAAACATACCAAAAGAAGAGCTGGAGAACTGGATGGAAGAAGGGAGCCTCAGGAATGAGAGTGCAAGTGTCTTCGGTCCAATCCCATTCTGACTAAAACCACTGGGGTTTTCTGGGTAATTCCGATCCTTGAGACCGCAATATAAAAATGAATTGCTTGTTTCATAACTATACATAACTCTCTCCTATGGACCTGTCTCATAAACCATGAGGTCCTTCTCCTTTACAGGAGCTTCTAAATGCAGTCTTTAGTGGTTTTTTTTTAAAAAAGTTTTCTATTTGTCCACATTAGAAACAGTTTTAATATGTCTATAGTGTTTCACAAATATATTATGCATAATTTGGGGTTAATCATCAATGACTAGGGAAATCTGGTGAGCTTGCTTTGGCGTAGCTACTCAATTTTCTCTGTCAAAGAATATTCAAGGTGGCTCCAGCTGAGTACATGCCTTGTAAATCTAGCCCTGATTTAGACAGGAGAAACCAGTATACTAGGCTGGATCCCTTTCCTTTTTGAGATCACATGTAGCAAAAGATTGCCTTACTGCTGCATATTCCAATTACTTTTGTAGTTGTTCTAGAAAATATTTGCCCATAAGACAATATGTCCAAGGTAGTTTTCTATGCACAGGATATATTGATTCACTGCAGCATCTCCTCTTCCTTTGGTAAAGGAAGTATTGTTAAAAGCCAAAGCTACATGGCTGGATTTCCAAAACCACTTACTGTTTGGATAACTTGCTTCCTACTGACATGATGAACTGCTGAAACACCGACCTGCAAACTGAACAGGGGTTGATTTCTCAAGAAAGATCCTGCTTTTAAGGTAGCAAAATTCACAAATGCTGGGAAACGCAGAGTGCAGTGCTCTGCCCCTGGAGGCAGCTTGGACCATGCCCTCGCACAGCTCCAGCTCGCCTCTCTTTCATTGACATTGACGACAGAGGGAGCRGAGGGAATCGAGTTCCTCATTTACATAGCAATGTTAGCAATTGCCAATTAAACTACTTGTGATACAACGTTAATATAATTTCAAAATTGCTGTTTTGTAAGAGGAGACTAACTTCAGAGTGCAAATGTACAGTGTGCACCTCCATTTCCATGCCAAGTTCTGCCTTTACGCTGGGCCAAATGCACGTCCCGTTCTTGCAGCCCAGGCACACACACGCACACGCACACGGACATCAACAGGTGCACTTTCAGAGGTTCATGTCCCAGACCCAGAGTCAAAATCTACCCGAGTTTGAGAGAGTGAAACTTTTCCTAAGTGCAAACGTGCGTAATCCCAACAGACTTGTTAAAGATGGTGAACTTGTAGCTACACGTGACCTGATGAAAACTTGAAGTCAAGCCCTACAGCCAACCTGCACTTGGTGGGATGACAATAAGAATCACAGGTTTCCATTCGGTTTTAACGTAAATTGTTGCCCAAAATCTTTCCAATTACAAAAAACAAATGTGGCTGATTAAGAGTGCCTGTGGTATAGTATCTTCAAGTGACAAAGGCTAGCATTAGATAGAAGACAAAAATTCCAAAGTTTTACTCAGAAACTAAAAGTTCCCATGCAAAGTTAACCATTGCACACTTCTGCACATGCACACAACTGACCATGTCTTTGGAGGGACCGTTGCGTGCCACGGTCTTGCAAGATTTGCATACCGTGCTGCTGAGAAAAATCCTTATTGAGGACAGTATCACATCCTGCTGCTTTTACAGCTGTCAATTTTTCTCTTCCTAAAATGGAAGCAAACCTTTGAAGACAAATTCATCCCTGGTGTAACTACACTGAAGCCAAGTTCAGTATCAATAAATCAGTGCCTTCATCAGGAAAGCAATTGCATGGTTGTGTTTGTCCGCTACTATCGGTAAGCTTAATTGGAGTACAAAAAGTAAGTAAATTTTTAATGACAGCTCCATTCCCCACCCTGGCCTGTTGTTTGACCTTGAGATATTGAAAACAAATGAATAATTGAAAACAAACCTTCGATCATGCAACTTTTAGGTGTTTTTGAAGCTCAGCTAAGAGACCTCAAACGACTCCTTATCCTTACCAGAAAGCAAATACTTCAATCAATTCTGATTTTAACCATTTCTTCTTTAAAAATAATTAAAATCTATTCCTGTGCTTTTTGTCAAAATAATCTATATAGAAACTAAATTCTGCCATTTTTCATTTGAGTTAAGTCAAATAAATCATTGCAGATAATACACTGAACTAAGAATTCACTGTCTTTATGCCTGGGGACTTCAGTTGAGGTGCGCATAAAACCAGTCCAAATTTCATACAGAAAAAGTGAATTTTGTTCCAGAAAGAGGGCTTAGCTCCAGAAATTGAGGCCAGCTTGCTCCCAGCTGCTCCCCAGCTGCCACGCAGGGAGGTCAGGGAGCATTTTGCAGCGACGGGGCTGAGCTGGTGCGAAATGCTGTGCATTGCAGCCTGCGCGCCTGCCCGCCCAGCAGCACTTGTGAGCGTTTCAGAAGAAGCCCCCGAAATGTCCTTAGCTGGAAGAAAAAACATTCTCTGAATTCCCTCCTTCGGCTTTTGCTTCGTCTTAAAGGATGACAGCAGGGGAACAGGGAGGAAGAGGTTGTGTCTCCGTGCTGTTACTCAAGTGAGGAGATACCACTGGCACTGCAAACAATTACACGCACAGAAAGCAAAGAGCTGCGAGTTGGTCCGTATGCTCAACTCGGCACTCACATGTGAAATCTTTTCCACTGCTGTAGAACGGGAAGACAGGGAAAGCAAGACTGCAAAGGCATTTTTGGGAAAGCCGGTATTTTGTTTCCAACCACTGTCTTCTAACATGGGGTTTTGGAAGTAAACAGTTCACACAAGTAATGCAAAATGTTTAATTTATATGTATTCCACTTTATGCTTGCTATGATCTGGAAATTCAAAGAGGAAATCTTTCTTTGGGGCAAAACAGCTTTTAATAATTCACTTCCCAGTTTGGCATAAGACCTTATTTGTACCAGGCTACTGCAAACTAGCGATCATCTCATGTAATTATTTGTTGCCTCTTTACACTGTGGAACATCAAATTTGTTATTCAATTCAACATTGTCCTTGGCAAAGCAGTTTGGGTTTTTATTGGGAAAAGTATGAAATGGATAGGTGTTTCTTCTTTCCAGTTTAGCAGATTTTTAACTGAAGAGTAAATGAAGTAAACACCTGGCATTCCAATTTGTACAGTGCAACATATTAACACAATGCAATTATATTATAATACAAGCTATTTGCTTTTTTAGCTACCTAGAACTCTTAATGGAAGAAAACGATCTTTTTGTAATTAGCTAATTCGAGCAGCATTTCTCCAAAAACGAAAACGCCACATACGGGATATAAGTGATCAACAGCCCTATATGCCTAAAACATCTTTGAAAATTTCAGGCTAAACCCATACTCACGCGCTCAGACCTCGGTCTGAGTGGGGCATCCAGCACTGATTTCTCCTCGAACCTGGTTTTCATTCTGAATGTGCAGTGTACCTGTGAGAAATTCATCTTCTAAATACGAATTGGGCTTCTCAGATGCCTGGCTATCATAAAAGTCTCCAGACACTGCCAGGAATGAGATTACAATGAATATTGGTATTTGTACGATCTGTTTCCTTGCAGTTTTATGGTATGTTTTAAATTCAGATCGTCTAGGCCATGCATATTAAGCACCTGTGGCTAAACCTGCACAGGCACATCAGGGGAAACGAGGGCAAGCTTTACTCTAAAAAAGACACCTCACGCACATGCACACTCATATCATAGCTATGGGAGAAGTCATTTCCATCTGTTCAGCGGGAAATGCCTCTCTCCTCTGTCAGATTTTGAGGAAACTTGGAATTCCTGATTTTGAGCACAGCCAGCCAAAATGCCTCCTCCCAGTGTCAAGATTACAGCCTGGTTTGGATAAAGTATTGCAAAACCATGCATTGCAATTAAAGAGCTCAAGATGGGCCGCAGGCAGTAATGTTTCCCATATGCGCTATACATCGAGCAGTAATTGCAGCTTGATCCACACAACAAATTAGGGGGCCGGTCGCGCCGGCGGCCGGGTGCCCTGACTTTCCCGCACCTGGAAGGTGCTACACACGCAGCGCTGGCGCCCCAACGATACCCAGCCCCACGGGGCCCCACGGGTCTCTGGCACAGGAGGTCTCCAAGCTGCAGATGGCCAAAAGCCGTCGGCAGACGGCCGATGCAGATGCTGAGCAGAAATTGGGGTACGTGACCACGCTCCTCCCTGACCCTCGCCAGGCAGGACACCGACTTGGGCACCCCTTCAGCCCCACGCTGTGTTCGTTACAGCCCAGAGCACGTGATGGCAAAGCAAACAAAGTCCTTTGCCTTCGGTGAGAGTTTCTCAGCCTCAATGACAAAGATAACATTTGTTTTTTTGGAGAGCAGATGAGTAACACCCTAGCAAACGCTCCTCCTCCCAGCCCGCCTGCTGGAGCGCGCGTGAGATGGGCCGTTGTGTTCGTACGCGTTCGGTCTGCTACGTGTTCGCTGTGATTTCTCTTGATTGAATAAAGCATTAATGAGATGATAATCAAAACAAATGCCACTCTTTGGCTTTCCTTAAGCATGTCTAGAGCTATGTAAACAGCTTGATATGACTGCTGGAAAATGAGAATGGTGTAAAACTGTAAACATGGTGCCATATGGCTTAAATGCAGTTTCACGATCAATCAGCATCAAATTAAAAGCAGGAATTATTATTAAAGTTGAAATCAAATACAGATAACAAACTTGAATACTTACAACTTCTAGGTCACGCTTGTGCAAGGAAATGATGCTAAGAGCTATCACTGGTTATCTTTCAAAGGGCCCTTTAATAAGAGCTCCAAATATTTTTAGAAGGAAAGAGTCCTATAGCTTATCCGCAAAGACTAACAGAAGTTTCTTCTGCTGTCGACGTGGCAGAGACCCGACACGCCGTGCTCGTGCCATCTGTCTTTTCTCACCTAAGCCCTTTTTCTGATGCCTGCCTCAGTTCCCTAAATTCGTGAAACAGATTATTGCTCCCAGCAGCTCCGGGGACGGCTCCTCAGCAGGAAAGCACAGATGGGCGCTCAACACCGCTGTGGAAGGTAAAGCAATATCCGCCTCTGAGGACTTAAAGGCGTCCGGCAGCACGTCTGAACCCTGCCTCTGGCCAAACACCCTCTTCTTGCCGGACAACCTCCACCTGGGTCAGGCCCTGGAAGACGCCCAGCGGTGCCGCATCCCTCCCCYGGCTATTTTGGCAAAGGGTGGAGGTCCCGGCCACGACCCTGCCTTGCGTTGCGTTCCCTTCACCTGCAGCCTGCCGCGATCGTGTTGGGGGTTTTCCGGGAAATCTCCTTTTCAGGAGATCAGCAGATCCCTCTCCCCACGGCCCTGTGCTGTGTCCAACTCTTCAAAAYGATCAAAGCTTTCTTCTGCTGTTGAAATCTGTATCAAGAATAAGTTCTTTTGGCACTTGGTACAACACAGCCCTTGCATTTCTTTTATTTAAAATTGAGAATTGCTTCTTCTCAAATCAAAATATCTATCTTTGTGCAGGCACCTTGGAAAACCAGGCCTCTCTTGAAAAGCAAGCAAAACTTGTGGGGTTTATTTTTCAATATTCAAATTGAACAAAATGAATCAGGACAAAACAAACATCAAAATTTGGCAAAAAAATAAAAAAAAAAAGAGAGACATTTTTTGTACATGCTCTTAATGACACAGTTCTGCCCAAAGGAGAAGAACAAGGCTCTTGTTTTAGTCCTAATCAGTGTAAAGATTAGGATGAAATATCTATTAGTAATTTGAATTAATATGGAGCATTCTGAATTTGTCCTCCAGTGTTTAGAAACAGCGAAAGGACATTCTTTGGGGTAGCTTGGCGTGACTTACAATGGTTCTGTAGCAGTGGCTTGGCTGGTTTGCTCTAATCTCATTAATTTCTGTGGCAAAAATGACAATCTTGTGTAGCTAAGTCCCTGATTCAGAAGAGCACTTAGACCTACAGCTAGCCTTAAGGCGGGGGGACTGCTCCTACTGAGGCTGGTAAAAACTCACTCCAGGCAATTAAACGACTCACAAGATGAAGCACTTTTCTGAAATGGTGCCTGGATAATTACAATTGCAGGGAAAATAAAAATGTGCTTGCCACCCATTCTCCTGGGCCATGGTCTGTACTCGGGTGATTTTTAACACTATGAACCGAGGTGAAAACAGAGGAAAAGAGACTACAGGACTAATTTTGATTGTGAAAAATACCCAGGCATGTAAACCTGTGACTCACTGCTGCTCTCACCAGCCTATTTGTTTAATTTTGAAAATATTCTCATTCATAAATGAAAGATACACAACCAGCTGGAGTTCCTGGTCTGCTTAGCAGAGCTCCGGCTATCACCAGCCCTTGAGCCACCTTCTCAAGTGTATTACGGGCCTGTGTCCGCCCTCTTTGGTCTCCTTGTCCACAGCAACACCAGCACAGTTGCTCCTTTAAGGATAGCAACTCTTCTCATTTTCTGCCTGTTTATGAACATTTGTTCTTATGCCAAAACTCATTTGGATTTTTTTTCACATTATTATTTTCTAAAGAAACATGAAGTTAACTCCTAGCGCCACRTCCCTTCATGTGAGCCGTGTTTTGACAGGAACACCGCAGCCCCCTTGCGTGTTGAGAAAATGCTTGTCTGACTTTTAAAGTCCTATTTCGACACAGCCTTAAATTGCTCCATCAAGCTGAAAAAAAAGGTAAAGCAAACAACATATACTTTTGCCCTGTCTTTAAAAGAAAATTCCACCCCACATGCCCAACCGCTTCTGGCAAAATGCTGGCTTAGGAGTTCAGTGAATTATCACCTTTTTAGTAGGGCTGAGAAAACTTTCCCTCTTGTATTAGTTGTATTAATCCCACAAGATTCCAACCCACGGCAGTAACCTGGTGTTGGGAGAGCAAATTCTGCATGATTTAGAGCTTGGGTAGTCTCCACGAGGAACGTCACAATGTATTTTAAGTGCAAATGGGATTAGAGCTTGAAACCAGAAAAAAATACATGTGTGCTCCCTATTTTCCAGGTTGATGAAACCCGTTGTTTCCTTTAATTTATACAAGGATTGCAAATAGCTCCAGCGGTCAGAGAACCACAGAGGCAAAAACACCTGCTCAGGGTCCCCGTGGAGAGCCCAAGCCACCAAGGGGGCCACCACTCCTCCTTGCTCAGTGAGGGAGGGAGGGAGGGAAGGAGGGGGAGGATGGTTTTAAAATAATAAATAAATTAGGAGTAAAACTAATGTTGCCAAAGGCCACAAGGAAAAATACTCAAAGCAAACCGGAGCGTTATGAAATCCGTGCAGAATATGGGAGCGCTTCCTTCACTGTGTTTGCATTACAAACAGCACCCAAAAAAAAGTTCACACCTGTGCTGGGAATCTTGCCTAAGAAAAGCCTGGCCAAGTATTTGAAACAAACACATTTTCAGACTTTCTTAACCCCAAGGCATTTTTCAGAGACACTGCCAAGACTCCAAGTCAAAGCACAGAGAGAAGAACAAACAAAACAACCATTGACCAAATCCGGCTTGCCTGCTTCGTACAAATACAACCCAGTGGGCCGACCTGCCACCAGTCCGGAGAGACCCGCTTTGGGCCATGGACTGATTTGAGAAAGGAAAGGCTTGTGGTTGCCTCCACCAGCACCCCCAGCCTAATCTCCCTTAGGTGGCTGCTATAGAGAGGAGAGTTACCAGCCCAGCACTTCCAGGATGAAGTGGAAGAGCACCCTGATTTCCACCATCTCTTAAGCTGAACAGTAATAGATAACAACATTGCACAACACTGTCATAAAATGTAAAAAATGGGCTTGAAATTAACAGTCATGGATTAAGCAAGCAAACTGCATTCAAAGAGAGAATCTGTTCACTTTCTCGGAGAGATTTGACAGTAGCTTAGTAACTCCATGTCACCAAAATATTGATAGGGTTTCCAGCCTCGCAAAGTCCGCTCACTGCATAGAGACCATGTGTATCAACAAACAAACCAGCCCCTCAGTGCTGCTCTATGTTTAGTTAAGTGCATCTTTCCGAAAGAAATACAAAGGTAATTACTCGGCTATTTATAGAGCGATTTACAGTGCGATTTGCAGCAAACCACCCTTTTGCCCTTGCAGTTATTCGCCAATGCCTGGGCTGTATTTTTGCATTCCACCTTCGCGAGCGCAGGCTCAGCGCGTAYGTGTGGCTCCTGCCAAGTGGTAGCCAGACACCAGAGCAGACATAGACAATTAGCTGCGTCCCTCATTGCACGGCTGGACTTTCTGTGTGGTCTCACTCTTCGAAGCAGCTGAGACTCAGACCAAGACCCATGCGGTGCATAGGAAACTGTTGTAGGTGGTTTGTCAAGCAGACAAACCTACCCACYGGCCATCCCATGAGAAGCTGGATGTAGCTGAAAGCTGCTCTGTGCGTTTTCTTCTTGGGAAAGGCACGGGGAAGGCGATCTGGCCCTCCCTGCCAGCTCTCAGCCTGCCAGATGTGGTGGTCAGACATTCGAGTCAGCTCAGCCCCGAACAAGCGTTCCCCRTCTAGCAGCTACGTGTACTCCCCTGCTGCACCAAGCTTTGAGTGGAGATCCCGGTGGCAGGCAAGCCATCAACTCAAGCAGATAAAATCCAAGGTTCAAAGCCATCTTTGCTACGCCAAAGTGCGAGGGATGGCAAAGGCGTYGGGGCTGGATGGAACTCCTGCCTGCCTCACAGGAAGGCTTTAGGTTCGGATTTGAATTTTTTCAAAAGGTGTGGTGTTAACAGCCCGTCCGCGTGTGGGTGGGGATAAATGAGGAACGGTCACAGCAGCCCCATGCCTTCAACTGGCAGATGCTAAAGTGAGAAAAGACAGTTGTCCTTATCTAACCTGAGCTTCTTTTTAACACAGGACACAAGGCTTCTTGGATTAAATTCATGCTTAAATTACAACCTTTGGGTTTAAGAACACAGACCTGGAAAAGATCACTGAACTTAGTCTCCTGTCTCCACAAAAGAGCTCATAAAATCTCTTTCAAAAGCCAAAAAAGCTCCTTTTAGAAATACAGAGGTTTTTAGCTCCCATTATTCACCCAGGCTTGCAGGACAGCTAGGTTTCCAAAGGCAGGGCACAACTCACTAACGTCCTCCTTCATTTGCAGACCCACAGACGTCCCTGCTGATGGCAAGGGAAAGGACGCACACAGGATGAYTGGGAAATCTATTGCTGGAAAAACTCTTTTGTGACAGCTGGGAGTTTCACTGCAATGTTTTAGAGATAATTCCAGTTAAGAAGAAAAGTAAATATTCCAAAAACTCCAAAAGAAGGTGGGAAAGACAGAGCTGGGATAAGCCAACAAACTTGGGGACAGCTTGTATTGGCCAAAGAGCTGTGTCAAGAACTGAGGGTGAACGGTGGCTGAGTAAATGTACTTGTCTCTTGGTATGTCAGGGAAAAGGCAATAATACAATAACTAACTTCCTTTTCATCTCCAGTGCTAGAATCTGGATGATGGTTCAAAGCCCTTGCTTGAATTAGCCACCARTTAGCATCCAGAGCCGCCCTTCTCCTCTGAGCATCTGAAAGCCGACCTCCTACTAGGGAAGGCATTCAGAGACAACACAAGTTTTAAAAGCACTTTGGAAATGACTGCTCTTACTTTTCCTGGTGGCAGTTGTCACCTCAGCTCCCCTAGAGAATAAGCTTTCCTCCCAAGCCAGCCCTGCGTTTTTTCCAGAGGAGATGACGACTGAAGGTTGCCTGTAGCTGGTGAGCTTCATCCCACCCACGTGGACCATCCCAGGCCGACTTGGTTGACGGCTGGCACACCGCTCTCCACTGCTGGTGACAATTAAAGCAACCTGAGCTGTGGGCTGGTGGTGCCAGGCAGGTCTAGCTCTGCATCTGTACCAAGAAGGCCATTCCCAGCTCTTGCCATCCCCAAGGCAACTCCCTTGCGCTCAACGTCTGCTCTTTTTCTCGCTCTGCAAAGGGGCTGAAATGTGACTGCCTGTTTGCGACTGCTGCACCCTTGCTGGAGTCTCAACAAATCTGCTAGTGTCTAGGCTCCTAAGTGAATAAACAGAGAAGGGGAGCAAGAGCCAAAACACCAGGGGAAACAAGAGAGGAGACTGGGAGCTGCCAAAACAGACTCCCTCCTGCTTGTTCAGACAAAGCTTGTCTCCCAGCCAAAAGTGGCAGAAAAATGCTGCCCTATAAAAGCAGGCAGTGAGCAACTAAAGCAAGAGATGCCACTCGCTCCCGGATGGACACTGTGGTTTGCATGCCACAGGAGCTGGGCTGGTTCTGCTAAACAAGCCTCCTGGGGAATGGGTGTACCAGGCACCAGGTATTTCTGCCCACGTTTATTTGTGAGGGTGATTTGCACCCTGTTGTGAATGATCGTAGGGAGGAGCAATGAGAGATACCCAGCCCTCTTCAAATGCCCTTCCTGGCATTAAAGCTGAGAGTAAGTTGTAATAAACAGTCATTTTTTAAAAGCTTCTGTCTCCATCTTTTCTGGATTAAACTGCGCCRTCTGTCTCCAATCTAAATGTTAAGTCAGATCGGCTACAACATGTCTGCAGAAGCCCCAAGTGGAGCTTGGGATACTGTCTGGGTTTGAAAATACTCCATTTGAAAATCCCACAAGGTTCGTAGCTCTTAAAGCAAAGCCCACCAGAGTGGCTGATAGACATCCTTCTTCTTCCTGCGGGCTTTTGGCTCACTGCTGAACTAGGATGCGGCAGAACATTTGACGATAGCCCATTATTTTTGAGAAGGCAGGGTGGCCGAGCAGAGGAGGCATGCAGCTGCAAGCTAGGAGGCCCAGTCCGAGCTACCAGCTCCATGACTCTGGACACGTTGTGTCCTTTCTCCTTTTATTGATGACAGGATGATAAAGTTTTTGCAACATCAATCATTTTAAAACAATGCAACCCATAAACCACACCAAACATCTTGCTTCCAACTACATCAACATTAGTGACTTTAGATGCATATCTGCTAAAAGCCCAACTTGACTGTGATGAAGTAGGCTCTATCAATCTGATACTCTTAGAAACAGCTACTTTAATGGGAGGGTTTCTGTATGTGCATTTACTTTTAATTCTAGCCATTATCAGAGCTTTACAAGAAGGTTGAAACTATCTTCTGTGCCACTAACAACTACAGATTAAGTTATTCAACAAAAATGGTGTYAAGTCCTGAAGCTCACATGGAAGGAAAGTTTTCTTTGGGGGACCTGGCTTTTTTTGATCTGTCAATATTCCAGCTGACTTTGGACACTTTATACCCCTCTGTGTCCAGGAGCGAAGTGCTGCTTGCTTGGCCCAGGCGATGGTGGAGATGTCCCTTGTGCCCTACTTACTTCAAACAGCCATCGCTGAAGAAAATGGAGAGGACTTGATGGGACTTTGAGAGCACCTGCAACTTTAAAAACTGATTTAGTGCTAGCACATATGTAACACTCCTGGATGTTTTTAATTCTGAGAAGTTGCTCAGACGGTCGTGCTTAGGCTGTCCACAGGAAAGCTTTATGTGGATAATTAAAATAGAGAGACAATCCTAAACACCCACCCTAAACAGCACAATGATCCTGCTTTGGCAAGACTGAACTATGTATTACCTAACCTCAGTGTCTATTGCCCATTTAGTACTTGGCACCCCAACATCCAAACCCACAACGAAGTAAATCCCAAGAGCCTAATTTTCCTGCCAGCTATTATTAAACCAGGCCCTGATCATTTCCCATATGATTTTTTTTTTTTCGCATAGGATGTAAAGTTCAGTTTCTACAAATGCTCATACAGATGACATCCTGGCTTGAACGCTTGCATGTTGCTGCTAGTAAAACCTGATGGYGTGAATATCAATAAAAAGTGGATACGAAGGAAGTGATTGCAGCTCAAGCAAATTCATGTAAAAATCTCCATGAATATTCATGACATTTTTGTTGCATTCAGCCACTGCCAGCATACTGGACTTCTCCCATCAGGAAGGTCAGTGTTGCAGCCCATCACAGGGTGGTGGGGAAGCTTCATGCTTCACACAGGGGTTATCCACCCTTCATGGCTAAATCCAGACACATGTAAACTTGCTCCAGGTGCTTTACAATGCTTAACACAGCCTGTAAACTTCCTAAACAGCCTCCTAAGGCCAAGAGGTGCCATTCAGTCATCCTCGATGTGACTTGCCCCTGCAGTCTCAAAACACAGGACAAACACCAACCCTTCCAAATGATTTCAGATCTGTTGACTCCTCTGCTATGGACCAAATGGGAAGAGGGGCACTTGTTGCTCCATCCACAGGTGACAGGAGACTTTTTGGAAAGACTTTGTGACTGTGAATATAAATTTGAGGTCTGCAGAAGTCTTTTTTCCCAGCTCAGCCAAATGGTGTTTTCTCCTGTGACCTGACTTTCTTGCAGAGATTTTACCTCTCCAAAACAGCTCAGGTTTGGAGAATCCCTGCTGCAGGACAGAGAGACTGGGTTCAGCCACATCCTCAGGGTGCTATTAAAATGCATGCCACTAATAATATTTTCTCTCATCAGCAAACGTTTTAACTAAATCCTTGGATATTTCTACCTTATTCATGGGACCCTTGTTGATTCCAAAGGAGAAAACCTGCTGCAGGCTAAGAACAGTTAAATTTCCTCCTGCCAGCCTGTCAGGATAACCTGAAATACCATCTCCAAAGAAAGATCTCCTTTGAGATAAAAAGTATTTACCTTCCCTAATAAAAGTGACAATAAAATATGTCTAAGCACACTGTAAAAATGAAATGGTCCATCCAGTACTTCACAGCTACCCCACTGCCAGGGCACTTGGTTTATTGGCTCTGCAAAGCTTTAGCGTAAAGGCTCTTAAAATTCAGTTACCTTGTGATCCTGCAAGATGCCAGGTCAATCCCCTGAAATGTATCTTTCACACTCCTCGTGAAAATTTGACTTGAGGAGGTTAATAAACCAGCCACTGTTGCAAGAAAGTGATGGTGTCTCTAGACAGCACCACCTCAACGCACTTCTCCTTGGTCACCAGGATCTCAGCACAAGATTTCAGCTCGGTCCCAAAGTGAGTGCTTGGCAATAATGACCATATCTCTGCTTTGGAGCTTGCTGTGGCTCAAACAGATCCACAAAAGCTTTATCACATTATTTCACAGGGACAGTGGGAAGCAGCAACCCACCCGGCAGATCTCCCTTTGCTCATGGACTAAGCAAAGAGAGGAAAGGGTCAGGCAGCCTCCGGAGTGCTCATAGGCTAGCTCCCAAAGCTGGGCATGCCGAAACAGTCCGTGACCTTTCCCAGGTACAAGGTGTCAGCAGCGTTCATCTATACCAGAGATTTAAATAGTCCTGACTTAGCGCAAGAGCACTGCTGCCCAACAAAAGATATTTATAGGAAGAGAGGCTCTAGCCTCTAAACCCAGGGGATTAAATCAAAGGCTCATCTATCAGGGCACCAGAAGAGCAGAGTGAGCAGCTCCTGCTCTCTGTCCTCCCCGTCAGTATTGCCCAGTGTAACTCCTGCGTGTTACCTCCGCTTCCCTATTCACACTGGAACTAAAAGCAGAGTTTCAAGGCTGCTCACAGCCCTGAGCTGAACCACTTGAAGGCAGCTAGGAGGCTGCCCCACATTGCCCCTTTTCAGGGAACAATCCCAGCCTTTTCCCCGTCTTCCATTGCTGACATTTTTATTAATCCCTCCAACTTCATCAGGCACTGTAACTGACCTTAAATTTGCTCTGAAATCCGCTGGAGCCTTTTTCCAGCCTCTTTCGTAGGACATGATAAACTTCTGCTAGTAAAACTGAATGCAAATGGCTTCAGTCTGACCTGATGTAGCTCTTCTGGGATTGGTCTGACTTGGCCAAAGAAAAGACAAATATTCACTCCGCACACAAAACAAGACAAAGCTGCAAAAAGTTGTTCGACAGCTTTTTGTCATACAGAGGCACTTTCAGAGTTGTCAGGACATGAAAGAAAGCACTATTAAATAATATTTGACTTGAGTATTATGTCACACGGAGTAAACATCATCTGTTGCCCTGATGGCTCACTTTGGGCTGGAAAACAACCGCCACTGCCAAGGCACCCAGGCAACTTTCTAAAACAGGCTCTTGCCCAAATGCTTGGAACAGAGTTTTTACTGCTCTGTGCTCCAGCTGAGCCCTTTGCAGAGCAAACCTCTGGACGGCTGTCAGCCCCTTGGCCACGGACATGACGCAGAGGACTTCTGAGCAGCCTCAACTCCCATTGGGCTCAGCAGGAAGAGCAGAGCCACGTCTCAGCTCTGCTGCTCTGAACTCCAGACTTGGCCATCGGATGGCCCTCAGGAGCACATCCCCACATCCCCCCGCTGAGAAGAGACAGGCTCTCCCCCTGTCTTGCCTTTCCAGGCAAAGCTGGGCAAACCCTCTTGTTGTCCTTGCAGAGAGCAAGGGGCTGGTGGGCTTTCTGAGGCACTGCCCCACAGTCTTCTCTCCCTCTCTCCCACTCCAGCCCTGTTGGCCTCACTGGGATGGCAGTAAGGGCTGACCTTCTCCATAGGCTCCTTGGGAAGGTTTCACGACCCCAAAAGGCAGATTGACTTCAAAGCTGGGAGCTTGATTTCCAGTTATGGGACAAGTCCAACTGGTTGCTTGGATGGAAAACTGGTTGCTGGCTCTTTCCTCACTAACAGCACAAAGACAGGATGTGAATGTATGGATGCACGGATGGTCTTTATGGCTATGCTTCCTGGCATGCCCTTGAGCAAATTAGCACCTTAGACGATATGGTAAGCACCACAGCCACCCAAGGAGAACATGAATCATTACAAATAATAACAGCACCTTCAAATCAGTGACTGAGGGGTTAATTATCAAACTGCTAGGGCAGGACGCATGAAGCACACCAGGAAAAATCAGTTTTCTTGGAAACATAACAGCAAAGTGCTGCTGAAATGACCTGGCCCTGGGGAGGTTTTGCACATGTAATCGCCCTCCTGCTTTGAGACRTTAAAGCCTCGGGACGTGAGTAGTTCCCCCCTCCAGAAATCTCTGCGCTCTGGGAAATTCACATTGGTCAGTGAAGCTGTTAAACAGTCTGAGCCGAGTCCGAGACAATGGGGTTGACTTGGGAATTACTATGATTTTTACAGTGCTAAGTTTGATAGATTACCAAGATTTATTCTGTTTGTTTTTTCAAGGAAAACACTTTATGGAACCCAAAAATATTTTGCTAACAAAAATAAAAAAGCCATTTACTGAAAGCTTTGTTAGCTACCACTTAGAGAAATGTTACTAAGCACAGTGTTTAAATTGGGATTAGAGACATGGACATTAAATACCAAGAGGCAACACAACCTCTTGCTTGGGAAGTCCCTAAGCCATAGACTGCCAGGAGTCAAAATGATGCCGAGGGAGGTATTATGACACATTTGCCTTTTTCTTAGACCTTTTTCCTTGGCATCTGTTTCTCGCTGTAGTCTGAGAGATGAGGCAGAGAAACTTTGCTCGGACCCATGTGAACTGTCCTTAGCTATGAAACTATACAAATACTTGCCACAATACAGGAGTCTGTTTTGTGGTCGGATTGCAAATGTCTCCTGGAGATACCGGGGCTTTTGCCTTTGGATTGAATACAAGGGCCTGGTGGCGATTTACAAATAAATGTCTAAAAGATAAACACAGGAGGTTTTTAAACAAAGAGATGTTCTTGCAGGAAACGAAGGAAAAGCAAATGTGAGCTAATCAGGGCAAAGGCAGAACAAACTAGAGTTCATGGCCAAAACCCCCCTAAATTCATTGCCACAAAAGATAAAAATTGAATGAATAATGAGTAACTGTCACAGCAGGAGGAAAACTCAGTAAAAACYGCAGAGGTCTTTTCACCAAACACATCTTTTCTACAGGAGAAAAAAGGGAAAAATACAAGAAATACAATTCTCCTTCAATTGCTTAGCCAATTTTCTCTTGGTGTCCTGTATAATAAATGCCATTTAACACTTTGGGAATACAAAGGGAGAATTGTGTACGGGACCTGACAAACACATGACAGACATTAGTAATGGAAATTCAAGTCTTCCCGGCAAGGCAGACGCACCCCAGGAGGAGGCCGTGCTCTTACTAACAGGGAAAGGGAGAGAAGGAAACCAGAAAGACAAGCAGAGGAAGCCATCAGTAAAGTCAAGGGACAAAAAGAGTCTCTTAAGTTAGGCCTAGCCCACACTCCTTGGTGTCTCTGCGCCGGTCCAAAGGGGACTCGGTAGTCTGAGCATTTCTTCTGGAAGTGCTTTGATAGGACATGTTGGCATTACACGGCTTTTTGGAGGGTCTCTAGCAGTCGGGGCTCAGCCCCCGTAGGTGTCCCTGCCGGCTGCCTTATGCTCTCAGCAGGTTTTCCAAAAAAATGAGTTTCTTGCAGGAAGTGGGGAGAAGCAAGCGAGCGCTAACCCCGACAGCAACGGACCGAGCCAGGTGCCGCTGCCAAGCAAAAGCAAGAGCCAGCTGAGCAAACTGCCCTTACGCCAGTGCTGCCTCGGCCACGGTGGTGATACGGTGGAAAACGATGCAGAAAACCACAGGCCTAAAGAAATCCTTCCCCATTTATACATTTTCGCTGTCTCCTCTGCAGGCTAAATGATTTACCCAGGTTTATTTTACGTAGCACTTTTCGATCGTTAAAGCTGTTGGACACTTTCTATGACAAGACACTGTTTTTTTTCAGTTGCTATTGCCAAAATTCAGCCATTGGGGCTGAAGTTTTCCAAGCTGAGTGTCTGCCTCTGTCTACATTTTGGGGGGTACGGGGGGTGGGGGACATCTCTTGAAATATGTCAAGTATTTCAAAGAACAAGCTCATGGAAAACAGGGTTGTTTGTGTATGTTTTAGAAAAAAAAACTTCACTGTTTCATGGAGAAACTCTTAACATTTCCATGCAAAAGAGCAAAAATGTGAAGTTTGCTGGAAGATAGAGGAGTTTGTGACACTTCCCCCACCATAAAACGGCAATAACAATCTCATGGAGCAACCCTTAAATTTTTGCTGGCCAGAGCAATTTCAGTTTCTTGCAGCGTGCCCGCCTGCATGCAGCATTGCATGCCCATCTGCAAGGCTGTTTTGCTGATGTATGGCCAGGGAACAGGCTTTTTCACAACGCAAATGCAACGCAATAAAGGCTGGAGAGCTGCTGTGGAGGCATTTTCAGGCAGACGAGTTCAAGATGCAGCTGCAATTACATCATTCATTAATTTGTGGTAGAGACAAGTATCCCATAACTCAAAACCAAGAGYGACTTCTAGTGCTTTGACACTAGAGATTAAACAGAAATAAACACATGAGTATCGGTAAAAGTGACTGCAAAATACCAGGAGGAGTAAGTGGTTAAGAAGAGATAAAAATCAAACAGTTTTGTTAGCCCATATTAAGGATTTAACTGGAGGGAGGAAAAGGGGATATAGAGAGCAATGACAAATTGACAAGTTCTTCAGTGTTTATGAATAAAGGATGTATCTAAAAGAATAAAGAGCATTTTTAAAGAGGGGAGGTGTAGGCAGGAATATAGTCATGTGTAGTCCGTTAAGCTGAGTGTACTGCATTTTAGACATGCCTATCTTGAAAAATGCCTCTCTGGTACCTCGTACCAGGACATCTTGTTAAACCTAACTGATCAGTTAATACCTCGCTGTCCAAACCACAGTTTAACAGATGATGATGTTTCCACTAGACTCAGTAGCTGTCTCTCAGGCACTCACATATCAGTAATTAAATCTTACAGCTTTCTAAATATTTAAAAAGAAATACACAGGAATGGCCCATAAACAAGGACAGTAGCATTAGGTACATTCTTTTGATGCTTTATGCCTGTTTGGGAACAGTTACGTGCTGGGTTTGCCACGCACTCAAAAAAGGGATCAGATCCTATGCAAAGCAGTGCCAAGTCCCTCATTTGTTCTTTGCAGCCCCAGGATTCAAGACTATCTGAAAAAAAAAAAAAAAAAAGCAGATGCAAGAAAATCAGGTTTTGTCACTGAGCAACTAAATAGCCTAAAAATACCTCTGTACCTTGAACCAAAAGGAGTGTTTCAGAAAAACACCCCTCTTTCCTCCCTACCCTTTGAAAAACTTCTTAAGTCACCAACCCATAAAATTATTTTGCCTGACTCAAAGTAAAATAGATTATTTCACATTTGGGTTACTTAGACTTTTTTTTTTTTTTTTTAACTTTTCTCTTTTTTCTTTTAATGTTGGCCTCAARTATTGTTTCCAAATCAGTCACATCTGAAAGATGACAAAATAAAGCCTGGCTGTTTTTAAAAAGCTTTAGTAGAAAAACTAAAGATTTCACAAATTCAGCCTCATTTCATAAAGAGCTCCAGTCCCTCCAGAACTTTTTTTTTTTAAAGAAAGTATCCTTCCCTTCAAAAGATTCATCTGCTGCTTTTCAGCATGTTACATGCAACATGATAACAATGAGARTCAGAGAAGATGCTAAGACACATCAGTGCAGTCTGTCTTGTGTCTGCAGGATCGTATCTTCTCCCTGAAGGACACTGCTAGCAAAGAAGTACCCACATGGTTGGCATGTGAGTCACAGTCAGCTTGGACATCCCAGCAGCAATTTTCCCTAATCAGGAAAGCACTTACCTGTAAGAAGCACACGCTTAAGAAAACCCAAGATCTTTGCTATGCAGCAACCATTTTGCTTTAGCAGTAACAGCTCATATATTTTGCCTAAGTAGTTGATGCAAAGTGATGAGCAGGTAGCCTGCTCAGTGATTTGGGGCTCGTGATTAGAAGCGCAAAATGGGAAAAGGTGCGATAGCAAAGTATTTTGTGTTCATTGTTCCGAGGTAGGCTTTGATCCAGAGAAGTGTATAAACGCTTGAGGAGTCTCACTGAGCAAATTGGAAATATTCGCGTGACTAAACTTCTGGAAGTTTTCCTTGAATCTTAAAGAAATCCAAAAGAAGCAACTGTTTTATAAGAGATCCATTGCTTGCAGCATTGTGGGCTTCATGCTCTGAAGTGCCCAGAAAGAAACAGGTTAGGGAGGGGACAGGGATGGTTCCAAGGACCATTCTTAAAGGAAACATTAAAAATATGGCTAGCACATGAAAAAAATTGGAAACTGCTTTCATAAAAAAGGTTTTGTTCTATCTGTTCAAGTGAAGGTATTTATGGTGTCTGCTGTGTCATTCCAGATTTGTGATGGTCCATTAAATATCCACCTGGATATTGCATCATTTAACTACTGGAATGCGTAAGCATTTCTGCTGCTAGTGAAAGAGCAACTATTAGCTGTTTAGGGCATAAGTGCTGTGCGATACTTTAACAAATAAATCAGAAAGTGGAGTAGATAATACAACTGTGTTCAGCTGTGGTAGACTGACAGTTATGTGTATTTATTTATTTTTTTAAACTGATCAGGACAAGAATGTGAGTAGCAGCTGTATATATTATTCCTGGCCTTCCCCTGAGTTTGCTAATTTTCTCTGGGTGTCAGCAGCATTTTGGAGATCCATCTGAGGAGGTCGCTTCAAGCTAGACACTACGCAAACACCATCAGAAGACTGTCCCTGCCTTGACAGCTTCACATACCAACCGAATTGGGCAGATGCTAGTTATGGGGGAAGAAGAAGAAAAAAACAAAACAAAAACAAAAAACAACACAACCCAAACAAACAAGCAACTCAAGATCTTACTTTGAAAACATGCCCCAGGCTTTGTGTATCTGGAGTTTAAGCAATCACCCTGCAAGGCGGCTCTGATCTGTTGAGATCTGGAACAAGATTCCAAATCTGGGCCTTAAATTCTGCTTTTGTGCATGAAATGTCCGCTCACACACACAAGAAAACCCAACACCATTCCGACAACTATAATGCCTCAGAGACGTTGCTGGCCTTTGGTTGTGCTTTTCAGACCTGTGCCTCTTGCACTGGTCTAGCTGTTTCACACTTGCATTGAAGAACCGTCCACCTGTTTCACATGTGCCTGTTGATGCACGTTGTCCTCCAAGGGGGACTTCCAGGGACACATAACACTTCTACAAACACCAGTGCAGTATTTAAAGCAGAAATGCAAATCGCAGTTACATAAGGCACTGAAATAGATACTTSCCTAAAAGAAAGGGTCTAACGACATGCTTGATGACTAGAGAGGTGGTCCTGGTCTAACCAAGATTTAAAAAGACTTTAATCCCTCATTCTGAACTGATAGAAACAAGGTAATGCTGTAGTAGGACCACAGTTTGATATTGGCACATTATTTACAAATCGAACCAGCAGGAACAGTGCTAGAAAGGGCTGACCCTGGATCCGTAGTCCCAGCACAACCCCTGGGAACAGCATTTACTGATGGGAGGGGAGTATTTGCCAAATTGAGGTGTTTAAAACATACATATTTCATTCCTATCCTGAATGGGGAGGAAGGGAGGATGGAAAGAAATGTAAACCATCTCTAAAATCAAAATTTAGCTGTAGAGCATTACTAGGAAACAAGAGGTTTCAGTGGCATGGAGTTAGGCAGCTTGGAGGGAAGCTGGGCACAGATTTTGGAGCTGTTTCTCCTCTGGCCACCTGTGAGGTGGGACATTCACGAGTGCTTTCCTTGAAGGCCAGGAAGCCCTGCAGCCTTTAGCCATGGCACACGGCATCTAGCAGAGTTCCCTAGGGCTGGGGATATTGGAAGTATGTCAAAAAGGTCAGAAGATCTGGCAGGTCTCTGCCCAAATGACATCAGTTTTGGAAGAACTTCGTAGGAATCAAAACCATGCTGCGGGAAAGCTAACATCTACAGATCAGCAACTGCAGAGGACGGAGAAACGCCTTACGCAGGAGGGTTTCCTGCTTGCTTTGCAAGTAACCCACTGCATGCAGGCCCCACAGATGCCAATGTAATGTCACTGGAGCCACGGCAGCAGTCTGCAGAAGTGCAGTTAGTCACAAATAGGACGTTCTTTCCTCCCGAGGGCTTATAGAGAAGTCAACAGGAATTTTTTTCATCCTTCAGATGGATCAAATCCTAAATCTGCCTTGTTTTCTCTGATAAGCCATTCAAGCTGGAGGCCTCCACCCTGCTCCTCAGATACCAGCAGTATAGGGGAAAGGAGAGGAGCGGCAAACAGGCAGAGGAAGGAAACAAAACAAGATAGAGTTCCATCGCAGAGCTGAGCAATTTTATCAGCAATTTCAAAGCTGCACTCCCGTTCCCAAGCCCAGAGGAACCAGCTACTCACAGTTTACCGAAAACTGCAACAACAGAGGAGTGAAGCAACTCTTATTGTTTTGGGCCATATGGACAGAAAGCCTACATCAAGAACAAACATATTTCACATAAACTCATCCTCAAGACAGGCTCTAGGTCTAGAAGACAGCAAGTCCTAAGGTAAGCTCAGCAGTGCTCACCTTTACAGGAGGGAAATTCCTTTTTCTTGGCATTTTGCATCTCTTTTTGTCTCAGCTGCAGACATGAGGAGAGCAAAACATGCACTTGGTTTCCCAGGATGTCAGCTGGAGGAGAAGGAGAATTTGCAAGCTGAGGTTGGATTTACGCTGCCACGGTGTTCTGGAGAACGCTCTCCAATGCCACGCAACACAAAACCTGCAGCTCACTACGACCAAAGAGCGCYGAGCTCCTTTTGAAATGGATACTCAATACACTGAAAAGGAAAGCCTTGGTGGAACGAACAAACAGTCTGAAGACACGAGACCAGAAACCAGCAAACAAGCAGTATTACAAAAAAAAGTGATGTATTCAAAAATCACATCATGAACAAAACTGTTGTCTCACTACTGCTTTGTCCACGAGACCATACTACCTTACCTTATTCAACAACCATGGAAGCCCAGAGGGTTCTTCCATTGGTTATCCCTTTATTTTAAGTACAGCAAGGGTCCATGTGGCCAGCCAYTACAGAGAAAATGGGAACTTCGGCAGCAGGACCCATTATAAAGCAACCTGTCCCGAGAGCTAAACCTCAGCATACAGTGACAGGTGAAAGTCAGGCTGAGATTTGCTTTGCCTCTTCCCCAGAGCAATATCTGACTCTTAACAGCTGCCTACTTTATGGCTGTCTTTTTTTCTTACTTTATTCCCCCCTACCCACCCCAAAAAAAGGGGAAAAAAGAATGGCTAAAATTTATGGCTAGAAAAAACTGATTACTGTTGGCAAGTTAACTGAAGGGATCAATTGTTCCATACGGCAAAAGCCAAAGAACTCAGGCCTCTATTCACAAGGGAAGACTGATGTGCTAAAGGGCATGGAAATGCCACTTTTATTGTGTGGTGGAGAATTTTCACATTCGAATCCAAATTCCGTAAGAAAGCGTGGTATGCAAGAGCCCCAGACGGCATGTGAGAGCAGAAAGCCTGTGCGCGAGGAAAGCACAATACCCTGAGCACAAAGGTTCTGTGTTCGTGTCCTCCCGCCACAAAGTCAGGCTTTCACACAGGCGGGGAATTACGTACAATGTGCCTGCGAGTCAACACCAAACGTGCTCCACGAGACAGGCAAAGCAGGAGCAACATTCTGCCCTTCCCTGCCTGAACGCGGACCATTAGCAGGCCCGTTGTCGGCCACGACACGAGAAAGCTTGGCAAAACACACGAGACTCCGTGTTTTAAGGGGCGGGGGGGAATCCTGCATACCTCTGTGCTTCAGGAAAAGGAGTAGCGATTCCCGAAGGGAGGCAGCAGGGACCACACGCACACAGCAAGGAACAGGGCTTCTAGGGTGAGCACAGATATCGGTTGTGGCACGTTGGGGGAAGTCATCAGAGGTAGGACTCTGAGAAACAGGAGACCCTTGGTTCGAGGGCAGACGAGCACAATGTTTATCTATTTGTGCAGTAGGGCATGCTGATAGAGCAGTTAAGCACGATGGATCTGAAGAAGCCAATTCAAGCCTGATTTTTGGATGTGCAAAGACCGTTCCCGATGGGGAAGCAGAGGGTTCCAGGCACGATGCTACACCGGCAAGCCGCTGGCTGTGCGGTTAGCACGTCTTTGCCATCTTGGCCCCACGTGTCACTCAGGCCGAAGGAAGAGCCCTCGCTCAGGGAACTGCCCCGAAATCATGAATCTCTTGGTGCTAGATGCTACATAAAAAATAGGAAAAGATGATTCCTGTTCAACACTGGTGACAGCTATTACTTAATAAAAGATTAGATGCTTTTAGCTAGACAGCTGTACAACAGCAGGGACCCAGATAAGAATTTTGCTTCACAGTTTTTCAAGCAGACTATGGGAGTTGCACCCAAGTTTAATAGACTTCCAATGAGAGCTAGGTACCCAACTCCCTGAAAGGCCCTGGAAACACCAGCCCTTACTCAATTAAGTGGAAAATTTTTTTTCCAGAACAGCCAAGTACAAATGCTTAAGCTAACTCTAGTGTCAAGATTTCCCAGGTTTTGTTTCAGGATCCTGTGTCTCTGGGCATCTAAAACTCAGGACACGCAAACGTTTGTGCATTTAGAATGAGGCTCATGGCTAAATTTGGACATAGGTTTGTGAATCAGAGAGGGGAAAAAAAGGAACTAGGGATGACTTTAATCTGTGCTAACGCAGAACCAAAGATTAGTGTTACCA
Source organism: Apteryx rowi (assembly GCF_003343035.1). Taxonomy (NCBI): domain Eukaryota; kingdom Metazoa; phylum Chordata; class Aves; order Apterygiformes; family Apterygidae; genus Apteryx; species Apteryx rowi. Next base: position 7,739,798 of record NW_020450529.1, read on the forward strand.
GAACAACTCCCCATCTGGGAATTGTACTGTGGAAGTGCACGGTATCGATAGCTCTCTGGAAAGCTGACAGCACAGATGTACTGCAGCTTAGCGTGTGACTAATTTTAACAAGCTGCTTGCACAGTTACAAAAGGCAGATCTGTTGGCATTTTTACTTTCAACCACCTGGTCTTGACAAACATTTTCTGTAAATAGCACATATGTCATAAGGCTGGACTTGAGACGTGCAAGGGAGGAAGGAGTTTAAAGCCCAACGATCAAGGCAGCGGCTGAAAGCAATGAGGGCTAAGATGTCCCAGAAAACAGTGTAGCAGTAGCACTGTCGGCATAAGCAATAGCACTCAAAGGACAGAGAAGGCCACAGTCACAGGGAGAGGTGGCACCTTTATAAAGATCAGCTGATGCACTTGGACAGGGCTACTGCTTGTGATGGACACAGTGTCATCTTCAGGCCTGAAATGGAGCAGGAAACCTCACAGCACACCAACACAAGCCGTTCATGGATTCCTCTCCCCATGAGGTCCCTGTTAACCCGTGCCTACTAAATGCCTGAAAAAGAGCCAAAACTCGAGAGAAGAAACCTCTGAGAAGACATAGATTTGATCCTTTGAAAGAGAATTTGTTGAACAGTTATTATAAAAGGTTTCCATTTAAAGTATCGCCCTCTGTGTTGAGGACACCAGGGGAGGAAATGGCTACTGAGATGCAGTGCATTCAGAGTTATCCCTGAATCTATCCAAATTCTCAAGTCAAATGCTACTGGGCTCCCTCAGGCAAGGCTGCTTTTTGTCACAAGATCCAGAGCACATGCTACTCTGAGGGACCTAAATGTGCAAAAATGACCTCCACGGCCCCCTTCCTTCTCATCCCATGGTAACATCTACCCCCAAAATTCAGGGAGTAAGGCTGATGTGACTTAGCATTAGAAATGAACATAGATAAATACAAAAAAGGGTGACTAAGTATCAAAGAAGATAACAAAGGAGATGTTAACACAGTCTCCATCCCCTGACATCTTCACTTGCAGGCTGTTTTGGAATAAGTTACTGGGCTCATGGCCAGGGTGACCGGGTAAAGCCCATGATTCATGAAATGTAGAAGTTCCAGTTGTTGATCTTGTGATACCCTCTGCTCTTAAAAATAATCCAGTCATTCCCAGAAGTTTCTTCGGATTTCCTAGAGCCTGGCACAAAAGAGATGAAGTTCAGGAGAACAGAAGAGTATAATGTCAAACTGGTGCAGCCATGCAGTGACTCAACTAATTCATAGGTCTCTTTTTGCAAGAGATGAGGGACTGCTGAAAAGCTGGTTATCATTGCACAGATGAGGAAAGGGAGGGGGACATCAAGTGGTGCAGAAATTACAGTAGTGAAATCAGGTTTTCTCCCTTGTAGGACAATGAAGTTGGTTCTTCTGCGCAAGTTCAGAATTACCTTAGCTTTGGGTCGGGAAAGATGGGGGTGGAGAAGTGGGACAGCCCCGGAAATTTGCAGAGCCTTTCTCCTGTCAAAACATGGCCTGGTTTGTAAAGCCGAACTGTTGCTCCAGCTCATTTTCAAGCTATGCTAGGGCCATTTTCAGACTTCAGAATAAACCAAAAAGTAAAACAAAAACAATAATCCAATTACATTTCAGATCAGCTGAAATGCTGGGTCTCTCCTCCCCAGATGTTGTTTCATATTTTTACTGCAGTATTTCCAAAATAGCTCTCCAATGACCTATTATATAATAAAAGCTTATAGTCAAAACCAGACCATTACAAAATCTCTGCAGTAAGGCCTCACCCCCAAAAAGGGTCAATCAAGAGTTTCAATGGTTTGCAAAACGCACTTTCAATTGCCTATGCAACACGCAAACTCTTCACATCTTGCTTTAAATTAGTCGTGGGACAGCAGAGAGGAATGAAAAGGATTTGAAAAGACAGAGACTGAGGAACAAATGATAATTTATGTCTTCCAGAAAATGCAAGTCAAACCTTGCCTGTTCTGGCCCTACAGCACTCCTGATGGGAACAGGATATGTGTTTAGCATATCTCCAAGGTATTCTCATATGAACATGACAACCGGGTGCCTACTGTGAGGACAGCTATAACAAATCACCCGCATTCTTTCCAAGCCAACGCTGCAATTGTTCTTCTTGCCGGATCATCTGGCTTCAGTGTGGGCTCCCTTCAAATTCTAACACGGAAAGTATTTCCAATAGTTGACAGATGTCTTTCCTCGCTTTACACTCCTTTCTTACCCTCTTCGAAGTTAGCTTTACAGGAAATACCGAGTTAATTGGAAAGATTAGGGAAGGTCTCCTACAGCTATTAGGAGAGAAATCGGTAGCAGACAGAACACAGTTAAAAAAAAAAACAAAAAGAAAAACAAAAAATCCCACTCCTTTTAAACGTTAATACTAAAATAAAATGTTAAGATTAACATCTAGAGGGAGAAATTACTCTAAAATTATGTTGGGTGTTTGTTATCACTCAGCACAAGGCAAAAGGTTCATATACTATTTTCTCTCTCTCATACAGGGAAATTAATTTTAAACCAATAGTTTAATTCCTTGCCCAAGTATAGAAGACATTTTCCATGAAGCAAACATTTGTAAACAGTTACTAGAAAACCAATTTGCTCATGCTGCACAGTATCACAACATGCAGTCAAGCTTGTTAGTTCATCCCCCACACAGATGTCAGGGTTTTTGGGGGTATTAATTTATCTCCTGTGGAAGATGCAGCATTCATTCTAAGCAGCAAAAAGAACTGAAAGAAGTGCACAGAGGAATTTTTAGAGCTTGTAGGTAATGAAAATTTCTATAGAAATCATCTCCAATCAGCTCATTGCAATCAGATAGAGTCAGGGTCTAATGCAAAGTTTTCTAAAGAGCAAAGAATACTCTCAGCAAGGTGAGCATCGGTGGAATCCATTTCCTCTCCCCCATTTCAAAGACAAAAATGAATATCCTCACACTGGTAGCGGTTTGGTCTGGAGTATGATCTGCTTTGACTTACAAAGTTTACACACCATATCCAAGTGTGAGCTGTCAGTGGTTCCAAAGAATTTTCTCTCACACAAAGAAAAATCTGTCCTAATTATTTTCCTAAATGGACTGGGACAATCTAAGCTGTTTGGACAGCAGAAGCCTACAACCATAATGGAGGTATCTAAGCACACTGAACTAAATATATTACTTGCTGGTTTCATCACCTGTTGGTTTAATGCCTGCATCCTGCACCAACTCCTGAAAATAAAACAGGCCTGAGCTTGAGTACTCCCCTTCGGTAGTGCTGCTCTCTACAGTAAGACAACTATCATCCTGTTCAAAAAGAGATTTGTAATTAGAGGGAGAGAGGGGAAAAATGGACACCTCTAAGTTGCAGAGACCAGCTGCAAAACTCCTACGTGAGAAAAGAGTACCAAAGGAGCAAGCTTCCCATGAGCAATGCTGAACATACAGCATTCGGTTCCTTGAGACCCAGTACAAGAGAGCTCAAAGATCACACATGGCTAGGGCATAGATATATGAATAGATAATAATTAAAAGAAAAGGCTTTGTGTTTAAGACTGAATGAGGAAGCATAGAAAACTAGCAAAGATGTAGTAATTCAAGGTACAAGGCAGTGATAGTGACTGCAGGGCTCTACAGTATCTAGGCAGGAAATCGCTTCATTTAGCTGCAGTTCCCTGAGCTGTTGCCACCATTACAACCAGTGGGGGTAATTTGGGATAATTTTCAAGATCAGTATTATTTTGTCATGCCAGTCAGCATTTATCCTGCAGGTCAAAACTCAGCACTCATTTAAAAGAAGTTTTAAAGCATTACCTGCTCAGGCATCTGGAAACGCTTAGGCTTGTGAACCTGTTTGCTATTTATGTTGTTTAACTGTTCCCATGTCAAAGCACGGTGGAAAGTTGGGTGATGGAAAAGAAAACAGTAAAGTACAAGATCCACCGCCTTTCCCAAGGCAACGGGATGTTAAAAATCCACTGGCAGTTCTGTCTGTTCTTCAGTTTTTCCTTAACTCATGTGAAGATGGCAGTCATGAGAGTCTTGGGGAGCAAGTTGCAGGGCAAGAGAAAGAAAATGATAAATAGCCATGATTTCAGATAAGGAGAATCTCTAATAACATCAGGATGAAGACTGCCAAATTCGGATGGAGAACAGGAGCCTCCAGAAGGCAATCTGCAAGGAACAAGACCTTAATGAAGGATGCCTCAGCCAAGGGCACTGAGCAGACGGGATCTAGTGAGGAAGGGCCTTCTGCCAGGAGCTGTAAGTCTGAAGAAAGCCCTGGAAGGAAGGTGAACCCTCATGGTGGGCTATGAGAATTGCCATGGAGAGCTGCAAGGATGGTTTGTTAGCACTACTGAACTTCCAAAAGGAAGCCAAATGCCTGGCAAGTCATAACAAAGCTACCCATGACATATCCTGCATAATTCTGACTTAAAGTTCAATACATTTTGTTAATAGATCATACCTCCACATGCCACATGTGGTGGCTGGCAGAGGGAAAGAGATAAATTACAGCAGAAGGTAGGCTGTGTTGTGTAAAAGCTCCTGAAGAGCAGCACTCCAGAGGCAGACCTATCAACTTACGCAAACAAAGTGATAGCAATCAAGGTTCAGCACTGATAAAGGCAAAGCTGTGCAAGCTGGAAAGTACTCACGTTACTGCACCAGTGCAGAAAGGAACCGATACCGTTAATGCAGAAGGGACAGGGGAGACCTCAGCTGAACATACAGACACGGTGAACAACACACACAAGTGAAACCCCATCAAGGGGAGCAATACAGAGATAAGCAGGGACCTGCCATTCCACTACAGGATACTCCATCCCTGGAGGATGCAGGGCAAGGAGGAGTGCAGAGAAGCTGAACAAACATTGAGGCAAGAAAATAGTTCTTATCTGAAGAGCTACTACAAGTTACTGTAACAGAAAACAAAAAGAAGGAGGCAAAGGAATCCACTTTCTATTATTTAAAGAAAGCCAATGAGGAGTTTCTCTTTAACTTGTCCCATCACTCAAGGACTATTAGAGCCTGACCATTCAAGCAGACAGTTTCATGCAAGCTCATCATTAGGACGCGGATACCACTGCCATAAGATATCACTGAAACTGAAGCCCCTCCTAGTTTCAGGAGGCAACTGGAGGTGAGGTGTGTACGAATATCTTGAATCAACACTCAGACCCCAGGCTGAACACACATGTATTGTCCGAGACTCTTTCCTCTCTCTTGCCTTTTAGATGCCAACACAGAAGCCAAGGACTGTCCTGACATTACTCCCTCTGGAAATGGACAGGGATAAAAGGCCCTTTGCTCTAGCACTGCCCAGCAAGCAAGCCTGGCTCACCAGGGTTTACCAGTTTCAACCAATAAAGGCAGGTAGTGCATGTGTGCTCCATTCACACACCTAGTCCACAGGGCCACCCCTGAATGCATAAGCTGAACCTCAATGAACTGCATACAGGAGAAGGAAAAATCCTGCCTTTTGGGGTCATCATTCCCCCAAAACAKTGGTGCAGATCAGCAAGGCACCAGGTGGAGATCCCAACCAGAGCTGCCTGCCAGGGTGGAAACCAGGCATAGGCAGGGAACAAAGAGGTCATGGGCTTTATGAGAAGCCACACTACAACCAGCCAAACTGCCCTCGTGGACAGCTCCTCCCCAGGTCAAGGACACACCAGGCAGCACCGCTGGCACAGCAGGCAGCAGATGCCTTGGTGACACACACTGCTGCTGTTCAGTAACGTGAGGAGTGACATCTGCCAGCTCCCAAAGCCAACAAATTCCTGAACCAGCAGCAGGAAAACAAATAAATACAACAATGACTTGCCCCAACAGCAGCTTGGAGCAGGAGTCCCAGCTTGTTTGAAGTATCAATAAATTGTTCTTCGGAAGAGCATGAAACACGGTTTATCTGCTCCGAGAAACACCCACACAACTATTTGGGGCACATATTTCTCCTTTGCTCTGCAGTTATCTTAAGACTTCGTCCTGTTCCCATCCCAAGCACGCAGCGGTGTTCCCCTGCCAGCCTGTGCAGCACCGCCACTCTGGGTGCCACACCGCCCCCGCCAGCTCTCTGGCCAAGGCACACGTCATCCTGCCTAAAGCCCTTTCACTTCAAAACCTCGCTTACCCCTGCAGCCCTCACCAGTGCTCCTCTTTGGTCTGGTGGCTACATGGTCGCCTTGCCCTGCCACAGACCAAGAATTGGGCACTGGATTTAGTCACGGGTTGGCAGGGCTTGTTATTCAACACCTTTATCCAGCATCACCGCATACCCACATCGGGACAATATTCTGGCCTGCAAATGGATGCAAGGTGCAGCCAAGGCCCAGAAAGTCTTGCAACAGGCTGCCCTCCATATCATGACACCAAGCTCCATAAATCACCAGGCCACAGCCTGGTACAAGTCTCTTCTTACCAGTACCATAATACAAGGACTTCTTTCCAAGGGAAGCAGAAACACTGTGAATTCTGCCACAATATGTTTTCTGGAACTGCCAGCCATCAGAAACATACTCCGGAATACTTCTGGAAAGATATTAAGATAGTAAGCACATTTACAGAAAAACCTCACCATGAACAAAAGAGTGCAGGATCTGTGAAGATGGAGCACAGCTTGCTCCTCGAGTTTTGGGAGATAAGGGCCACACCAGGGCAAGAGCATTTTTATGTGCCCCAAGGCACTCAAAGTCTTTGGTAAGTGTGGCCCTCTCTTCTCCATGGGGTCAATGGGCCACAAATTCATCATTCAGATGATTCTTAAAAACCTTTCCATTTTCATCCTTTAACACACATTATAACATAACTCAAATTTCTAATGCGAAGGTCACAGTTTTCTAGCTTCACTCCCCTCCAGCCCTTCACAGGATGGTTGTTAAGCCCACAGTTTGAGAGCTCCCCCAGCCTCACTTGTTTTACAAGCACTTTCAAGGATCAGATACTAGGGAGTCCAAAACGTTCCTCTAGAAGCATCTCAGAAAGCCAGTTCTGCCACATCAGCCAGGCATGACTCTGCTTCCCAGCACTTTGCTACCCAGAGAGAGGGCATTGCTCGCTGGCACGGCTGCACGTGACAGCAACATGGGACTGCCTTTCAACCTGGACAAGATCTCAGTGAGGAGGATCCTCAGTCTGCTTCTTGCTCTGTCCTCCCACTGATTCATACACACAAACCAACTTTCAGGCTATGCTTTGCCAATTCTTCATCATTTTTCTTCACCAGGTTCTTTTCCTAACATTCTGCCAAGCCTTACACTSAAATCTCGGTTTTCATTTGGATCCTTTGAATTCATTTGAAAACACCTTGTAATTATCACTGTTATCTAGTTCTTCAAGAGAAAGAAATGCCCCATGGTCTTTAAGTCAGCTCAGATTGGTGACCTGACATTAAATACATTCAGCTGAAAGCCATTAGCAATTATTCAATTGCCTTTGCTGTAAAATGGTTTAAATTACTCAATTTCAGTCTGTTATTTGAAGAAAAAATATCAATTAAACCTTCAGATTTAGAGGACTTACATTTATATGTTAAAGATATTTAACAGCATTTTGATTCTAAATTTTTTCCGCTGGCATCAAGCAGAGGCCTTATTCAAGGTGCAACTTTCCTGCAGGCAAGTCACATCCAGCAGCTAGTATCGCACTTACCCCCTATTTTACAGAACTACTTTAGCTTAGTCATGTAATAAGAGCCTTATCTAATGCCACTTGAAAGGAAATAAAAAGATTTCCGATCCAGAGCTGGATTAAGGCCTAAACATTTTGCACTGATGTTTTCTACTGCATGGTTTGCTCTGATGAAAAGAACAAAAAAGAATCAAAAGAATAATCCGATGGTAGCGCTGACAAGAGCCCTATTCTCTGCGCAGGATGGGAGCACGGTATGGGTCATATGCTGTGTGAAGGGAAGGGAGCGAACAGCGCTACATGGCACGGAGGAATATGAAAGAAAATCTTTTACTTTACACTCGGGGACCTCCTCCCTCACCCCCGGCTTCCCACCATCTATCATTTCTGAATTTCATTCAGTGAGACTAGCCCTTCCACATCACTGCTCTTTTATCCCCGCTGAATGGCCAGTATTCAGGCTTTTTTTCTCCTCCTGCAGTAGTTGGGTGCCTAAAGAGAACAGGTTCATGCAGCCAAAAACGTTGGTTTGCTTGATGTGCCGATACAAGGTCCCTGCTCGCATGGTGGGGGGGGGGGGGCTTTCCCTCCTGCTCCGAGTCAGCCCTTTCCGACCACGTTGATTGAAATGAGCCATCAATCCTGCATCCTTCAGCCCGGGGGGGGAACATACCGCAGCAAATAGGAGCCCTTATGTGAGTCACAGATTTCTGAATACTCCCAGTCCTGGCTGCTGCCTTTCATCAGTGAATAGGGTGCAATTTTCCACCCTTCTGCTCAGAATCTGACCGTTCTTTAGTGATCGGAAAGTTGAAATGCTCAGATCCTGGTCATTAAAATCATCCAGTCACACACTGCACACCCATCTGGCACTGATCGCAATAAAGGGTGGCTGTAATTTTAATATAGTTAATTTGATTTCAGGAATTCCTTTTTAAAAATCCTTAAGTAATCATCAGCTGCATGAAATGAAAGGTCCTGCACACTTATTTCATCTCTATAATCCATAGGAACAGATATCTAAATTAGCCAAAAGAGGGAGCATTCCTTAAACGCTTCAAGACAGACTGACCCTCCCGGTGCATTCCTGCCATCTCCAGCCCAAAGCCGCTGAATTTGTGCAACAGAGGGAGCTGACAGAAAACTTAGAGCAAAACACTCTCTTGGTTATATATTCCATTTTGTTAATAGTGCAGGGCACCAGGTCATAGCCCTGCTTACAAGTGAAACCCTGTCTAAAAGCCTCGGTAGGTGTGAGGAGGCAACAACTGGATGCAGGAGACACAGCACACATCTGACACCACGACGGAGACATCTAGATAGAAATTCATCCTTCGAGGACAGCTGTGGTCAAATACAGCTTGTGGGGCCACCAGGAAGCAACGCAGGGTGGATGTGGGGTAGGGGACGACTCCTTACATGAGGTTCCTGGCCACCTGCACCTCCTTTTGAAAAGCTGCTCCAAACCCACACTGCCTTGATACTGACTTTCCTCTGCATCCATCTTAAGTGTGGTCTGAAGGTGGGAATAGTCAGTACCCTGATACAGGTCCGGTGTATCTCTTTTGAAATTGAGGACTGAAAGATGATGCATGATGCCATTACTGATGCCGTGATGAGCCCATGAATGACACTACTGCAGAAAATCAGCGCTTAGCTAACAAGTGCCCATCTTCAGACACTGGGCTAAACCCATGCGTGGTTCCTAAGGGGCCCTGACCAAAAGACACGAAGTGATCAGGAGAGGGGAACAGACACTTGCAACATGCAAAACTCCCTCCCCCCGCCCCTCCCAAAACCCTGCCTGCCAGTTCCAGCCAGGAAATTTTCTTTGCAGTATTTTCTAAGGGCTGAGATTCGCTGCTGCAGAGGAGGCCAGCATGAAATCTCTGCACCACATTGGTGTCTTGGCAGCTTTATGATGTTTTACATCACTTTTGCAATGAACACCATAGCTATAAAAGCTGTAGTTTTCCTAAACCCCCAGAATCCATTTAATCAAAACAGTCAGGCGGCCACATCAGGGCATTGTGCAAGTGCAGGGCTGCTTCTCGGTCAGGCTGCTGGAAGAATTTGCTGAGAAGTCAAGATAAAATTTTCAGTTCCTTCTCCTCTCCCCAGTTATTATGTACTGTTAATATGTAATTTCAAGAAGTTAATTAATTCAATATCAGGAGATGAAAATGCATGCAGGATTTGTTTAACATGGCAAAACTACGAAAGGGAAATGCTGAACTGCTTTTACTGTTAAGCCAGAAACAGTTCATGCTCTTTGAAACTCCCTTCTCTTCTTCCACTGCAAGACAGTGCATTATAGAGGCGTAACCTTGCTGGAAATAGTTTGAACTGATTGAAACTGATTTTGCAGCCCCAAAGTGGAATTGCACAGCCCAAATACTTTATTTCTGTGCTAGTTTTTTAGCATACTTTGTTTTCTTCCCAAGGAACTGCTTGCACTCAAGACCCAGGTCTTGGCACTGGCACCAGGAGCCATACCTCATCCCCTTCCAAGACCGAAACTGGTAGGCAGGCAATACCGCCTTGTAAAACACAATTAACCTTTTCATTAAACAACATCTCCCAGAGTGAAAACCAGGCTATATTTAAAGGAACGAGACTGCTTTATGTTAACTGTGCGTTTCAAACCTTAAGATAAAATATTTGTGCTTGCATAAATAGTTGGAAAGGTAAAAGTGTCATAACACTCGGTGTTTGTTATTAGAGCCAGTGCTTGCCTCCTGCCTGCAGCACAATGTCATAACAAAGCTCGCGCTCGGAGCACTCGCTTTACTCCACACGGCAGCGGTTAAAAGCCAAAGACAATCCCATGCTATAAACAGATTGCGCGACGGGCCGTGGAGGCTCCTGGCAACACGGAGCGCATGGGCTCATTTCAGCACACATGGCGAGCGAGCTGCCGAAGGAGCGACGAAGGGCGAGTGCCGCTCTTCAGCGAGCGTCCGGTTGCAGATGGCTGTGCTGCTCCCTACGGACTCCAAAAGGCGATCCTGAGCAGAAACGAACCCTTGAGTTTGCTGTGGGGCAGGATGCTCTGAGAGCTGCCTTTTGCAGAACAGCTTCAGCAGCAGAGCTAGTTAAGCGGGGCTTTCCACCCCGCCTGAGCCAAGGGGAGTGGGACCCAGAGGGAGCCATTTGTCACACTTGGCCAAGGACAGCAGCTTTCCAGCTGCTCGCAGAACTGGAGCAGCCAGGACTATATGAGCCACGAGCATTCGTTACAATCGTTCCCAGCCAACTGGGCCCACCTGCTAACACAGGATAGCTTGGCAATATTTCTGTGTTCCCAAGTCCATCCATCCCCCTGCTGGGAGAGGTCTCAGCCACAAAGGGGCTAATTTAGCTCAGGTGCACTGCAGTGTGGGGACAGGGGACATCTGAGGGGTCTTTGCAGAAGGTCAGTGTCTCCCCACACCTCTAAGGAACAGGAATTAGGCAGTGATGGAGCACAAGGCAGCCCATAGAGGGGAACACACCTTGCCAGAGTAGCTCTGCCCCCAGTGATTGCTCCAAGGAAAGGACCATCTCCTGCGGCCAGACTGAGTGGAAGGCAGGTTAATAAAGAGACATCTATAACATGGGAAATGGATTGGCATCCTTTTTCTTTAAAAATGCATTAGGTAAACTACATACACCTCATGACCTGCACTGCTAGCACAAATAGGTAGCAGTCTCTGTATTGTGTAGGCTGAATGTAAGCAGTCTTGGGAAGCAACTATCATTTTCCAGTAAAACCAGAAGGGAGGCAAAGCCCATAAGACTGAGCCTTCCCATGCAGCAGAATTTGTCTTTAGGACTGTGCCTGACCAATATATTTCTGCAGCTGTGAGCAGGCAAGGATTAACATTTAGCATAAACCAGCATGATTCCCCCAGAACACCTGTAGAAATACTTAGCCTAAATTAAATAAGCATTACTATAGCAGCTAGGTGCTTATTTACAAATGAAGACTCAGCTCCCTCAAGCTTGCAATCAGGTCTGCTAGTTTTAGTCCCCATAGACCATCAGAGCTCAGGCCCAGAAAGCTTGCAGGTTTTACATGGGGACAGGACTGGATGATGGATTGCAGGATTTTGGCTGTACTGCCATGCATGGAGCTTTCTGGGGTAACTCACGGTGTAGGTGATTACCTCCAGGTTTCCAAAGGTCCGGGTGTCCCTCCCTGAACAGCTGAGCCAAGGCAGAAGCCAGGCTGCAGTCTGGTGGCTGATATCACAAGCAGTGCTGGCGTTTTAAGGTGAGCATTGACCATGGAGAGGGATGTCCTACCTCAGCTGAGGCATCTCTGTGACCCACCAAAGACAGTCCCTCCTGAACAAGGAGGCCACCCTTGTAGCTGCACCCAGGACTGACTCCTCTCCAGCTCCTCAGATACTTTCCCACGTCTTTTCTCCACTGGTGCTCTTGGTGTGTTTTCAGAAACAGGTGTCCATCCAGAGGCCCTTAAATCCACACCAAAGCCCCTTAAATTGCCTAATTTTCAGAAACACTGCCTAGTCAGCAATCTCTGCTCCAGCCCCTTGAGAGGAATCAGTTGCTGGCAGTGAGGATCCTTGCTGGAGCGAGGCCCTGCTGAACACAATTCCTCTTTTCAGGAAAGCCCCTATTTATTTATTTGGCCCCTATTTATTTGCCCAGCATGGCATACAGTTGCCCCATATAGACCAGAAACAATCATTTTCCAGGTGCTAACCTCCTCCTGCTCGCGTGGGGTTGGAAAGCGGATGCACACTCATCTCTAAAAGGAGTTCCCCAGTTAAGGCAGGCAGGCTGTGGATTTACAGCAGCAAACAAAGCACAGATCCGGTTGCTAGACGTCAGAGGAATAAGACGAGATTTCTGTTGCCCCCTCCCGACCCACAGGAATTCAGGGTCATGCTGTTCCCACCAGGATCCTACAGCTGTCCTCCCAGAGGGCTTCACCAGGTCCTGAAAACCTGCCTCGCTGCAATAGCGCTTCAAAGGGCCTCGCTCCTCATAGCTTGTTTGGCAAACAGCAGAGGAGCTGGGAGCCAGTGATCCCAGATTCCCAGGTCTTTATTAAATTTCTCTGAAAGACTGTAGGGAAATCCAGATGCACAAGAACCCTGACGGGTGAAGGACTTACCTGTTTACAAAGTTCAGCTCCCACCTCCCCATCAAATCATCTGGTGCCTCAAGGTCTAGTCGATCCAAGACTTTTGGCAACCCCGCCAGCACACAGTGGGCTTGGGGAGCGCCCCGGGGCAGGAGCAGAGCGCAGGTGGGCAGTCCAGGTGGAGCCTAGGTGTGCCAGCAGCAAACAGGCTTCAGAGTACGTCTGGCAGGCAGAGAGCCATCGCCGGTATCTTGTTGGAATCAAACAGTCTTCTGTGAAATGCTTCAACTCTAGCGAGCTGGCACCCTCCAATGGAAAAATGCGCTTGGAAACTCTCCAGCCATCTCTGCTCAAGTGAGTAACTGATAACCATACCATTAGCCAGACACCACTGGGATCGTCCTTGTTTCTAACTGGGGAAGGATGATTCAAACCCTGTCTCTTCCCTGTCCAGTCTTTTAGTGCCTTCCATTTCTAAAAGCAAGCAACAAAAAACCCCACACCCTACACACCTATACAGTCAGAAGATTTTTACCACTTTATGCTCAAGATCTCTCTTTAAATTAATTGCATTCCCCACCTGCCTTGCATACATGTTTTGGGGTAGTCTAGTTTTGCCAAACATAAGGTCAACAGCCATTCTACTAACTTTTTATGAAAGCACAGTCATATTAGAATGTTAATTTTATCTAAAACTGATGTCTGCTCACAGTTTTGAGCACACCCAGTCTAAGGCTATGCAACTTCACTGCCCCAGATCACAAGGGATACACTCGGTTAGCAGCATACGTTGTCCTACCTTTTCCATTAATAAGTTTGAACCTCATGAGAATGATCTTTGTTATTTCCATAACTATAATGAACCTGCAGAGAGGGGTTGGTGTATTTGCTCTGGACTACAAGCACACAAGCAGGATTCTCCTGGTCCTTAGTTTTAAAGCTCTGGAATTGACAGAAATCAATGGAATTCAAGTGCAAAAAGTTAAAGCAAGGGCATTAACAATGGAGGCTGAAGGGGAGATGGCCAGGAAAAGAAAATACCAGCCTGCAACATATAGAGTAAAAAAGGTAAGTCTGTACGGTTGGACTGAAAGACCAGCCACAGAAACAGAGATACAGCAAGCCTTCTCTGACAGATGCATTAACACAAAGAAACTCACAGTACTTCTACAAGCTTCTCATCCAGGGTTTCCAACCTTTTCCAAGAGAGGTTGTAACCACCATCTCTCATTTTATAGAGCTGAAGCAGAGTTTAAGAATTCACACCAGTTTCGATCTATATGCCGCAATATGGAAGGGACGCAAAACGAGCTCACACTGGCCAGTGCATTACATAAGTTCAGAAGCTCTATTTAATTCATAGGGGAAAAATTTTGGACAAGAGCTCACCCATTCACATGCTGCTGGGAAGAACAGTGCTTCCCTGCCCATTCTGAAGCTGAAGATAAGATCGCACTCAGCTATAAATCTAGACTAGGATCTGCAAGGCCAAATCGAGATAAGCGCAGAGCAGAACGCTTGCAAGTATAAACTCATCTCCATCAAAGCGTTTCAGGCCCCAGCTGCAAATTGGTTTATTCTGAGAACAAATTGTTGCTCAACTACTTGGAACCAGGCTTCACAAAACTTCAGGCTAAGCATCTTTGATCAAAAAGAACATAATATCAGTGAAAAATAAGGTCATGTGAGAACACAGGAGGAGACCTCAACCTCCTTCAAAAGTGAGATAATTAACTGTAAGACATGTTCTATCACTTGCTACTTGATAGCAGCCAATAAGCTGCTCAAGAGTCTTTCCAGTGGTACTGTACAGAATGTCCTTCTTTGCCTGTGTAATTCATAACAATCTTCCTCTACCAAGATAAGCTTACATTAAAGAAGAACAAATAATCTCTCTTCGCTAAACAGTGGGTTGGCCAGCCCACGAATTTGGGGTGAGCTTCAAGGATATCCAGAAATATATTTTTGTTTTTCCTATCTGTACCCAAAGTGCTTTTCCTCAGTAACAGAGGAGAAGAAGTGCCTAATACATGAGAACTTCATACAGAGAACCCAGAGAAGGAACTAACTTTGCAGGTTTTTTCTACGCCACAATTAAGAATTGAAAAGCACCTTCTCCAGCTCTCCTTTCCGTTCTTTCACACACATACTCTCCATACAGCCACAAAGCAAAGACACTTTCTCCTTCTGTCCCAGTTAATATTCAGCCAGTTCATTCTCCCAATTCCACATGTGGAATTGGCTCCAAGGAGGAAAAAACGTATCTTGTCAATATTAACTCCTATTGGGCTATTGCTGCCCTAGCACAAAAGGCCTTCTGCATTTGTGAAGGCATGTGGGATCTGATAGACAGAACAGGTAGAGTTCCTTCCTATGGAAATTAAAATGGATATACTTAACATGAAGAGACATCAGTTTCTTCTCACAGTGCTCTCTAAAAAGAAGCTCCTGCTACAACACCTGTATGGCAGATTTCTGCTTCCTTTTAGGTAAATGCTGTGAAGTTCAGTCCAACAGCACAGCTGTTCAGCTGCCTGGCATGGGTATCCCAAGCATGATGGTGGGGCAGAGCTCCTAGGTGGGAATGATCCAAAATACGAGCACTGAAGACACCCTTTACAATCTCTTGTCACAGGCTTAACCAATACAGGAGTGATTTGCTGTTTTCATCCAGCAATAACAAACATATTAGGGCCCCCAGATCAAACTATCCAAACTTACAATTTGAAAGAAGATTCAAAAGGAAGGAGTTGAAGTTGCACAAGTCACTGGGGTCTGACTCCACTCATACCATGGAGAATGGCAGGGTTCCTTTTGCTGCCAGAGGTGAGCACAGTCTCAAGTATCTCTGTTCCCTTTAGGAAACAAGTTGTTACACAAAGAGGACTCAGGTCATCTGAGTCCACTCTCCTTGTTTTGTTTGCGATCCTCTGGCTTCAACACCAGAAGCACTGAGCCCCTCCTGAGTACCCATCACCTCCCAGATGCACAGACATGATTCTCCTTGGGCAAGAAGAGAGCATACAGAGCAAGTCTCTTCCCATACCGTCATACTTAGAGTTGTTCATCATCTCAAAACATCTGTTTGGAGAGTCACAGGGCTATGCAGTCAGACGTCACGATACTCCAGCAGGGCATAGTTTGTTCGTTTCCCTCTCCCCCCCCGCCCCCCCAGTAAACCTTAAGATACTGAGAATTACAAAAAACAATGTTCACTCCAAATTTTTCAGGTCTTTTTAGTTAAATGATCAAATGCAAAGCCTGTTCCTCAGAACAACAACCATCTCATTCCTTCTCTTCCACTCCATGTTGGTGAAGGGTGTATGAGAATGAAGGACAAAGAATTAGGGAGGACTATCGGCAGGGTGAAAAAAGGCCAGGAGGAAAATTATGTATGAAGGCAAGAAAATAAATAGGAACACATGAGGAAAAGCATCCCTCACCTCATCGCTAGACCTCCCGGTAGGGTCATAGAAGATATGAGGAACAAGCACAGCAACCTCAGAAAAACACCTTCCAGCTTCTGCTAGGACAAGAGACTTCACCTGGAGCCTGAGCCCATGGTGGACTTAGTAATCCTTTGATTGGGTTGGTCAGAGATGCTGGCTGATGCTTAGGTAGGGGTTGCTAAGCAGTATAGCTCCCTTGTAGTGCAGAACATATAGAAGATGCTTGTGCTAGTGCTAAACCTGTGAACTCTAGTACTCTGACACGGCTAGCTGCTGTAGCTGCTCTCAGCAGGTCGATTAACCTGGGCTACGTGCACACAGCTTGACTGCTTTGACATCTGAGTCAACGCAGCTGGAGCTGGTTCAACGACTCCTGAACAGCAGAGGACTGTGCTGTGGGGACTTGCCTTTTAGCAGATGTGCAAGATAAGCAATTCACAGGCAGGACCACAACTGAATGAGTAGCCACGAAAGGCAAGGCCTTTTTGTATTTTGCTGCTTGTTTTTTTTTAAAATGAAGAACACACACACTAGGCCATCTCATAGGAATCAGGCTACGGCAGCTTTCTGGAGCAGCAGAGCATCACCCCCTTGAAAATACTTTGTGCCTCACTGGGGGAGCGAGAGATAACAGAGCCGTGTGGGCCCACAGCAGCCCTCCCCTCCATGCCTGTGCTAGACTACTACGAGTGGGGAGGCCAGAGGGTCCCCAGGCTGAGAGGTGCCACATCTTGGGAAGAGGATCCACCCGCACTGGATTACTGTTTTGCATGTTAACCTTGTTTCAGCTCTCCTGCTCAGCTTTTGAAGTTCCCTTGCAGAATCAGATTTAGCAAGGTCCATACCTGGGCTGAAAAATATGTCTCAGGGGAATTTCTTCAGCAGTCCTGGCTTTCATTATCTAAGCTTCTCCACTGTCCTTTCTTCACACCCATTAAAGAGCACCAAAAGGAGCTGGCAATACATTTTCCTTTGCCCTTCTCTTTTGTGCTCCTCCTTGACGAATGGCTAAAGCAGATGCACAGTTGTCTTTGAAGGCTCTGGCAGATGAGCATGTTGAATCAATGATGGATTGGACCAAATGAATCACAGTGTGGGAGAAAGCGCAAGGTAATGATTTCTAAGTGGCCCTCACATCTTTACAATTCAGAACTTGCTTTAAAAGCCTGTTTTCTTCTTTTTATCTGGTTCCAGTTTCTGCAGTGCCTTTGCATATGTTGAGGGAGGTAGGGGGGAAGGAGGGGAACCTTTACATATAAACAGAAGATTCCACTTCTCCATCGGACAATAATGAAGCATTGTCATTTAGGGAGTTCAAATAGCTGGGAAACCACTTCAAGGCCATGCAAAACAACTGGGTAGCATCAGAAAGAACAGCAGTTGGCAAACTGAGCAGCAGAGTTTAAAACTCCAGTACAACAAACTAGCAAAAAACTACAGCTGGTTCAGCGGCCTACCTCCCCTCGCTGGGACACAAAACCTGCTTTAAGAAAGCAGCTTTAATGAAAAGACATTTTAGGATACCATTAATTGCCAGAAACTACTGGCTATATAACTGCGGCTAATCGATCCCAACTGAAAGACGGCATGCTTGGCCAAGTGTGCGCCCCTCTCTGCAGCGAGTGGGACATCTCCAGTACCTCTGCTTTACTTCAGAGCATTGGTCATTTCTAACTTGGCTGCTCTTGGTCCCTCTCTGCGACTGATGACATGATCATTCTCATCAGAGGGCTATTTCTCCCCTCCTCTCCAGGTGAATACATAAAACCAAAGCCACCAATTTTGCAGCCCTGCTGGATCAGTGGTGCTGCCTTCACAGGCACAGAAGGACACAAGAGGCAAAGTCCACAAAAAGAGGAAATTGCCTTTTTGGGATGACAGCTGGAGGGGGTGGGGGAGAAGAACGGACACACGCACACATCCACACAAAGCCTTTCGGGGAACCACACAGCAAGCCCCATGCACCAGGCTGGATATCGTTTTTTATCGTTAACCTGTGTGCACATTCACATCCAGGTCTCTACCGTTCTGCAGAGACACTTTACGCACAAATAATTTTGCCAAGAGGGAGGACGTTTCTGGCTGATCTCTGAGTAGGTAGAGGTCTTCCCACATGTAGGCTTCTGCAGGATCTGTTTTATGTTACAGCTCCGTAAGACGCAGTATGCGGGAATACAAGTGGAAGCTTGCTTCGAGCACAGAATTTGCAAAGCCTGTTAAATTAACTAGAGCAAAACACAAGCCAAGGACAACTCGGTTTGACTTCCTTCATTCCGAATACCCCATGTAAAGCATTGTGGCTACTGCAGTAGTGCGGGGAGGCTCCAGCAGCGGTCTCGGCCCCGCTGTGCTACGCCGCACACGCCGAGAGTCGGGCCCACCTCGGAGAGCAGCGGTCGGCACAGGCAGGACGGGAGCAAAGGCACAACTGGTAGTAACTCCCTGTGCTGCTCATGCAGCCCTTCTCAGAAGGGCACTTTCAAGCAGAAAGCAGAGAAAAGGCTCCCTGAAGCTTATTAAGGTCACCATCCTCCAGTGTCCCCTCCCTAGGACAACCTCTCCGCACCCATTGCAGTTGGAGGCTAACATGCATAGGAACTGCCYGCCTACCCACGGCACTGGCGTCTCTGCAACCCTGTTGTCTGCCTCCCCGCCAACTTTACCAGAGAGGGCCAAGTCTGTCAGCTCCAAAAATGATAGACTTGGTACCAGAAACTCCTCTGAAAATCCCAGGCTTGCCCCAAGCAAGCCTGACCCACACTGTTCACAAACAGGAACAGTTACAGGAACAGTGGGTACTGCAGGCAGGTAGACATCCAGCCGCAGCTTCCCAATAAATATTCAAAATCTTTGTGGCCTGGCAAACAGATCTGGGAAGTGTCTAATGCTCTTTACCCAGGCAGTAATATTTATAAACTGCTATGAAGTTTGGAAGTATTATTTTATTCRTGGACAATGAAACTTGGGACCAGCTGAAGCATGATTTGCTCAAGACTCTTTTCCAGCATAACACAAAGTTTACAGTGAAAACAGCCTAAGAGATTAAGTGAGCCTGTTTGTGGCCAGACAACAGTACTGCAGACTGTCGCGAAGGGAAAAATGTGTAAAATAGAGGTGCTTAGGACAAAGAGAAGTCTGTTAAAGTGAGAAAAGACTGAATAAACAAGTTATTCCCAAATACCACTTTGGACTTCACACAACCAGAGCTTAAAGATAAAGGAGCAAGAAGCTGCTAATTTTCCAGTGGGGGAGCGACAGCCAGTGGCTTCAGCGAAGTATTTATTAAGCAGTGTATTCACTCAACTGATCCAAGAGGGACTTGGGCCCAGCGAGCCCAGTGCACAGTCAAGTGCTCAATGGGGTTTATTCTTTCTTGATTTGGACCTCAAAACCATCTCAAGAGAAAGGAAAGCTCCCCAGCTGGCTGCTGGGAACCGACACAAGCACGCTGCTCTTGGTTCCCTCTCGTAGCCCCTTGGGCACGGGAAGCATCTCTGGGGCACACAGAGTGGGCGGGTGCCGAGCACCCTTGGAGAAACACTGCTGGGCTCCTGGGAGCACCAGAGTAAAACACAGTATCTCCTTGCCGAGGAGGCATTTATAGCCATCCCGGCACGTTCGTCAGCACTTCTCGGCACTTTCACATGCACATACTGCAACCCAGCAGGGGACACCAGCTCTGCTCAGTCCTGGGTATCTGCTAGGTTACGGGGCACCACGCGCTTTGAAGTTTCGTTCCTCCAACGAGCACGCTCATCGGTATGAGAATTCACATACATATTAGGAGGCGAAGATGATTAATTGCCTCTCCCCCCTTGCTTTCCGACAGGGGGGCTCCTCGGCATTGTCTCGCTGACAGTGATTTTTCAGGGCCATATGGCACTTCCACATCTCATTAGTAACACACATGCCGCGCTCGGTCCTGCTCCGCGCTGAGTTTCATCTTTCACCATGATGAAGAACATGAAATACCAAAGCTCCAGCCGAAAACTTCAAGGTCAGAGAGTTTAGAGAAATGCATTTTTTGGAAACCAAACTTCTTTCCAGCCATCAATAGCAACAGTGTCACATAGCACCAGCACTGTCACAAAAGAGTCTCCCTGAAATGAGAGACACTGACTTTGTTGGTGGAAAGATCTCATCTCCAAAAAAGTCTTACACAAGTGTGATGCTGTGGTGTCCTTCTGGAGACCCAGCTTTCCCTGGCAAGAAGCATTGGGATTTTTGTCATTATGGTGTACTTTTTGCAGAAAAGCAATTGCAGCTCTACCTTTTGCTCTTTCTTCTGCCCCCTACACGATGAGATTTCCTCTGGGGATTTTCCCAGCTGCCCCACCCTGACTGAAGAGTGACCAAAACCTCCAGCAACCCCAGTGCTGACAGCCATGAGGGAAAAGCCAAATTAGAGGCGAGGCACAACCCCCTGCCTCCCTTAAGCAATCCCAGATTTAAGAACCAAGCGACATGCCAGTGAACCCACCTCATTTGAGAGTCAAAATATCCTGGGGCACCCCGTTGCCCCTCAAAGGAAGGGACCACAAACCACAAGTTTCAGGTTAAGAGCAGATCTGGAGCAGAGGCTTTCAGGCTCCCCTACTTTATTAGCAGATGGTGGGATGGCACCTGCAGCTTGCGAGGACAGGGCCCAAGGGGATATTCCTGCTCTTTCAGGGAAGCAGCAGCAGCGGGAACGTGCCCTGACCCAGTCAGTCCCAGGAGCAGGCAGTGCGCAAGCTTCAGGACCCAACGAGGTGTGATGAGGTGCTACAGGCATATGGTTATATTAACAGGTAGATCTAGATTAAAACGGCCTCGAGCTGTTCAAGCCACTTCACTTTATTCCGCGCAGTTCAGTGTTCCAGCTCTCTGAACCCTTCTGACAGTGCATATGGTACCGTGCTCATACCGGCTCCGAGTACATGCATTTATCTGACTGTGGGTGCTACAGAGGAAGCTAGAAAGAGCAATTTTACAGCAAAAGCAGTGCCCTCTTCCCACCAGTAGGCACCCAGGAGAGCCAAGCACACACAGGAGACACCTCCTGGCTAACTCTCAGCAGAGCAAAATGCCTTTTGCAGCCGGGGCACATGCAGAAAGCGCTACTGTGGGCTCTTGGCACCTCCAGAGGCTGGGGGAAKGTGCGTGACAAATGCCAAATTCCCCTGAAGAGCAGGCAGTGCTCCACCAAGCACCGAGACCTGGTGCTCCTTGCCTGGCAAGCAAGGGAGAAGCACACGTGCTTGCTAATCCGTGCTGCACAGCCCCCCTCTGGCAGGCAGCGTGGAAAATGCCAGTGCTCACAGATATGGTCTCTAAGGAGAAGAGTTTCCAAAACGCAGAGCAAAGCAGGACGGGCTGCCCCCAACTGTGGGAGCCAGCTGGGGTGCCAGCACCTGCCTCCAAGCAGGACAAGCCACCAGGCAAACTGGCAGAGGGCTGCAATGCTCCCGTCCTGATGGAGCAGAGCAGCGGTTGCCCTCCAGGCCAGCATTTTGCTCTCTTATCCCATCTTTGGTTGCTGTTTTGCAGGAGAAAAAGTACAGGCAATTTATAAATAAACATAAAAACCAAGCAGAGAGCAGCCTCCAAGCAACCCTGTGCCACAGGGTATGTCCCCACCGGCATGCTGGGGTCTGCCAGCCACCACGCCAGGACACACTGCAGCCTGCGGGACCCAGTCCCTCCGTGGGAGAGGCTGGGGGAAACCCTCCCTCACAGACCTTCAGAGCCACACAAGGGGAGAAAGGAGGGAAGGAGTGAGCCTGCAGCAGGGAAACCGGATCCCCACTGAGCCGTGGAGGATCCCCGCCGCCGAACACCGGTGCCCATGCGATACATGCCTTCCCCAGCCTAGTTAACACGCCAGCAAACCTTGCTGCTGTCTATCTAATGTATTCCATATGGAGCATGCACCTCTGAAACATTACTTAAAATGGGAATAAATCCTTCAGGRGACTTCTGCATGACAGATACCACTTGACTGAATTGCCAAGTGAGGAAATTTCATTTTAAGGGGGAGGGGGAAAAAAAGAAAGAAAAAAAAATCTACAATTAACCTATTGTCACTTCGCAGCAGGRGGAAGCAATAAACTGTATATGTCTGCTTTCGAGCCAAGTCCAAAAGGTTTACCCCACTGGCCCTTTTTTGCAAATCTCCTCCTTGAGTTCTTTTGATACCTTATGGATTTGTTAAACATTTATAACATGAAAGTGAGAATATTATATACACTGCCCTAGCATAAATCACAGGTCCGATCCTCTGTTTACACCGGCAATGGAAAGGGTAACTGGAAGAAGTAACAGGGTTCTGGGCTGCAAGGTGAATAATTAGAGGTTTCCCTGATCCCTCCATTGAATCTCAAATGCACACAAAGGTATTGTGAGAAGTTGGTTCTCCCCCAACCCCTCCAGTTTTTCAAGTTTTACACCTGGGGAAAGAAGAATGAACAATCACTGCGAGACATTGGAGAGGTGAACACACAGGACATTTCAGAAGTGGAAAAACATCTGTTTAGTCCAGATAGAAACCAGATGGAGGTGGGGGGGAACGGACGGACAGAAGAGAGAAACAGTCGAGAGGAAAAACAGAAATGCAGTCAGGAAGAAGGTTTCAGGGGAAGAGATCYGCTTACAGAAGGCAAAAGTATTACCCCAAGGAAACCCATGCACCCTCCTCATGGCAACACATGGATGGTGCAGCCGGCTCTTCCTGGAGGGACCCCTGTCCCCAGAGCAGCGGAGAGGTGACATGAAGCAGCCGTTTTTGTAAACCGGGGTGCTGCCTGGCACCCGTGGGGCAGACGGCCCCAGCAAGCATCTYGCTGGTGGAGAGGACAGCAGACCCGGGGCTTGTCTCCCAGACCTCTCCTCAGCCTCCCCACCTCTGCCCAGCTCCATGCTCCAAAATGCCCAACAGCCTCAGGACCAGAGACCTCCACATGCAAGATACCTTCTCCTGCAAGCAGACGCTTAAAGCAGCAGCTCCAAACACTSTTCCCCAGCCCTCCTTATCCTTACACACATCACAGCAGTCAAATGCTTCTCCTGCTGCCATAACGTGGCTTATTCTAGGGTTTCCAGGGACACAAACGTGGAGTTTTTACGGGCACAGTAGGGGCAGTAAGTGAAAGTGATGCCTGGCAGGCAGCATGCAGCAAGCACCACCTAAAAGGGTGTTATTTTGTAGCACATGACCTTGTGGTCAGAAATCAGGAAATTCCTCTGCCAGGCGCTTCAGCTTGGCCACGCAGAGCGTCAGGTGAGGGTTACTTGTGCAGCACAAGGCCACAGCAAGAGCGCGCAGCTATTTTGGGAGGCGGTTGCAGTACCTGCAGACAGCAAACAGCATTTTTTTTGCAACACAGACAGCCACATTCAAAAGAGCACTAAAACAGGAGATCGAGATGCACTGAAAAAGTCACCCCCAATTTAATAAGCACTGTTTCCTGCTGTTTTTGTGTCCGACTCCACTCTCAGACTCAACTTTGGCTGGCAGAGCAAATGCAAATGTTTTTTTTAAAGCCATAAAAGACCTCTCCAATAGCATCAAATACTAGAACTGATGAGCAATTTCCGCACAATATAATATTTTCCCACAGAAAAAAAGTTTGTCAAAACAAACTTTTTGCAGGAAGTGTTTAGTTTTGAGGCCATTCTGATCCTTTTCTTTTAAATCCACATGAAGCACCCCACTTCAGATGAGTGCCAAAATGCATCTGTGTCCAAAGTTACAAGTATAAAGYGGGTCAAAACAAGCTGCTTCTCCCCACAAAACAAAAACAGAGTGTTGGAACTTGGTCATCGTGCAATATAAAAATTACATTTTTCAAAGGTCTCCAAAACATTCCTCATTTGGGAAAACTATTTCCCACTCTGTTTTAAAGAAACGCATTACAAATGGCCTCAAGCTATGTCTCAGCTCGATGAAAGGCCTTGCATAAAAGGAGACTGCTTCCTAAAACGTCCAGAAGTCATTCACAAAGAGGCGAGAGTAAGCAAGCCCTGTCCTGACAGGTCCTGCAGCATATAAGGTAAGAGCACAGGACTGGATCAGGGACAGTGAAGACGAGGTGACAGACACAGCTAAAACAGAACGAAGGAAGAACGCAGAGGTCCCATGGAAGATGAGCAGATGGTGCTCACACAAAGTCTAGCCCCAGTTGATCACCCTGGTGCCCCTGAAGCCAAGGAAGGGTGAACAGACAGCAGTGACCCTGCATTTAGACCAGGAGCTGGACAAATCAAATGAGTTTTCCAATTTTGTATCTCTACCTGGAGCTCACACTACCTAACCACAGTACTCCCTGCACACAGGGTCCTTCACCAGAGACGCAGCGCAGATTTGCATTTATGCCTGTACCAGAGGCAGAGCACAGACGTGGTCTCTTCTCTGTCCTGCTGTCTATTTGCACAGAACCCATGGAAATTCAGCTGTTTTGGAGACATCTAGCTCATTGCTGAGTTTGGTTGAAATCAACCAGTAGAAATCCTCTAATCTAAAGTTGTAAGGGAAAGAAACGGCAAAAGCTTTATTTCTGTCAGTGAGTGGTTCAGCAAATTGAGAAGACAATTTTGGGTAGGTGCAGGTTGACTACAAGCAATGCCTTTAGCCATGCCCACATGACAACCTTCTGCCCAAAAGGGACACCACAGAAAGGAAAGGAAAAACCTGAAGGATATAGTTGCTGTGAAGCACAAGAAAACATTTCTTGGTTTTCTACAAGTCACCAGAGGATCCTCGTACACATACAAAGCTGCTCCCCAGCCAGCTCCCTCTCCGGCCAGCTCCCAATTTGTCTGCAAACCACAAATTTAATTGGACTTGGCAAGTGTTTTGACTTCAAAAAAAACGTATGCAACACCTGGAAGACAACACTCAGGTTTAAGGGGGGAGGAAGTGGGATGATATCCAAATACTATTGTCACGCTCTCAGCTGCCTGCACTGAACTGTTGGAGAAAGAAGGAATCAGTAGCTGCAGGGTCCGGCRTGCGCAAGTGATACACAGGCACACGCACACAGCTCCAGCTTCCTCCAGCTTCTTACTGGAACAGACTTTGGAGGTCACTTCAAAACTAGCTTAAAACCCTTTTGCAAAAAATAGACAGACACACCCTTTAATGTTTCTAGAAAATGAATTCCAAGAACCGGGAAGAGATGGTGGTGAGCCAATCTGAGCCAAAACGAGAGATGGGTGAGTAGACAAACGATCTAGCAGCTAAGGGCAGTGGCTGGGAAAGAAGATGTTCTCCTGCTGAAGAACCAAGCAGAAGGAAGTCCCATCATGGGGTCCTTTGGTATCCTTTAAAGCTAAACAGTCATTTTGGGTCAAATTCACAGTGGTGCAAACCTGCATGTTCCACTTACCCCACCCCAGCACGTGAGGTTCAGCTGCCTGGACACTAGTTTTATGGGCCAATTTGCAGATGGGTTAGGAGAGGAACGAAGGAGCAGCAGTGTGCAAGAGAGTCCACTAGCTCTTGTTGCTGGAGCCGTGCCCTCAGAAGGTGTGCTGAGGGTCTGCCCTCCTGGTTTTTGGTAACTTTGCCTGAAAAGCCTTGACACAAGTCTCAGTGTCCACCATCTGTCTGACCATTGCAGGAAGAGAAATAATGGAGCCAGCACCCGTTGGAGCCAGGCCAGGGGTTCTGGTGTACCTGTGAGCGTATGCAGTCGACTTCCAATTTAGTACTTCATTATGCCAGAAACGTGTATGGCCAAGTCTTGCCGAGTAATTTAAAGACCAGCTTAGGAAGAAAGATTCATTGTCAGTGTTTTTTCCTTAATAGAGGACAGAGAGGATTTCCCCTCTGCAATAAGCTTCTTGCAATTCTGGTCAGTAAATGCTCTGCTAGTTACCATGGCCCTGCTCACCAGCAAGCATCAGCTGAGCACCCCCTCCTCTCCCACAGCTTTGGGGGTGACAAATATGAACCCTTAGAAGAGATCTAAAACAGGACAACTGCTATGATATAGAAGGATTTCACAGTAACACTGTATTTTATTACTTTGTGTAGACATGACAAGAACTAACCCCTGTTTGTCAGCTTCACAAGTTCCACCAAGTTTCACCTTTCTTTTCAGATACTACACTGTTGAAAGCCCTCCCAATTCTTTCTGAAGGCTGGTTTCTCTTTATTTAATGAATGCCTCGCTCATGCACACACAATGTTTGGAAGTCCAGTACCACAAAGGGAAATTGGCCATTTCCRCAAGACTTGTATTCAAAACATTTATCAAACCTTTAATAACAGGTATTCGCATATGAGAAACGTTTGCAGAGCATGAATGTTTAAAACAGGAAAAAAAGACAAACAAACAAAAAACCCCACTGAAAACAGAAAAACCCCACACAGTTAGTGCAGGTAAGACACTTAGCCAGGACTTAAAAATTTGGKTTTAATTCCCGCTTTGCTATATACACTTCCCAAGATACAGACAAGCCATGTAGCCTCGACTTCCCCATCTTTAAACTAGTGTTTTTCTGGCTGAACAGGAATTCTTCATGGATTGGGATGGTTTGCAAGGTGCTCCAACAACAGCCCCAGAAATCAGTGTGGTTAGTGCAACAGATTTCTTTCCCCTTTTTGGGACCAGTGACCATCATAGTTTTTACATCCTTTATGCAGAAGGATAGAAGGGGCTACTG
Source organism: Apteryx rowi (assembly GCF_003343035.1). Taxonomy (NCBI): domain Eukaryota; kingdom Metazoa; phylum Chordata; class Aves; order Apterygiformes; family Apterygidae; genus Apteryx; species Apteryx rowi. The sequence continues at coordinate 7,766,619 of NW_020450529.1, forward strand.
ATATTTTCCTGTTACAAAAGCAATGCATTGCCACCAGAAATCAAGTACCTGTTTTATTCTTACCCCACTCCTACACAAATTGAATTCCATCTGTTTTTTTCTGCTGCACAGATACATGTTTTTAGCTGTTCAGTATTATATTAAGTAACTTTCTTAAACCTGAGCAACATTTTTTAAGCAAGTTTTGGAAAAATTCCCATATGGAAASTTTGAGTGATAATTAACATTGTGACACTGGTGTGATTGCCACGTGAAGGGGTAGACAGTTTTGTTCAGGAAAAAAAAAAATCTCAAGAACTTATGCAAGCAAGAGCAAGTATAACAAAAGCATGCACTGAGCTGTCTCCTATTAACAGCGCAGATCAAATGAGCCAATGCAACTGCTTCTGCTTTGCCTAAATAAATGCCTGGATCAGTCATCAAAGTAGGATTGTTTTCCACAATACACTTCCTTGAGCAACCCAGATAGCCTTTGTGTTGGCCCCAGTAATGATGTAATGGGAAAAAGTTACAGGCATTCTGTCAAAGCCACGCAGATTGCTCAAAATACTATTTCCCAAGGCTCCAGCTTCACAGGTGTGGACTCAGCAGCCATCAAGACTTGCTATGATTAATGACTTTTTCCAACGTGCTGCCTTACATTAATACAGCAAGCTAGCTTCTATTAGACTATGGAGGGTCTATTAGTGGATTCTGGTCACCTGCAAGCTCACATATGTAAGGAAGCTGCCCAAACTTATACAAAAAAAGGGTATCTCAGAGACAAGCCATTCTAAGCTTTGCAATGCCTGTTTGCACAGGGGTACACATAGGCCTCCTATCTATTTTGCCTCCTGCCTAGCTGCCAAAGAAAGATGCTTAGGAGAATCACAACTCCAGTTTCAGAGCCACGAGCCAAACAGCCAACTGATACCATCAGTTCTTATGGAAACCACCTAAAAACGCCCTGGGCATTAGAACAGGTTACACCTCCTGAACACATCCGAGACCAGCTTCCATGTAGAAGCAGAGAAGGGTATTTGAAGCCCCAAGGAAACACCTTGCACAGAGACACCATTTCAAGCAATGTAATAGCTCAGATAGAGTCACCCAGCCATTACTAATCACAACCAGTTGCAAACAAGAAAAAGAACAGCATTTGATAAATTGCCATTTCATGTTAGATACCAAAGCTTTCTCTCTTAGCAGGGACTAGCAATCATTCACTTACCCCTTACATTGTAGCTCAGGACCACGACAAACATTCCAAGCACATCACAAGGCTCCACTGTGCACTCAAAGCATTCAGCGCAACCCCAGTGTCACTTCCTTCTATTTGGAACAGGGGCAAATCCTGGATCCAGAAACAGCCGTTCCCAAGGAGTCTTCTGGAATGTAGTCTCTGCATGTCCAGCGAAATGGCCAGCAAAGTCACCGAGTGAAAAACAGCATCCGCTACCTGCAGCTTCTCCCTCAAACATCCCTTGAAGGATAAAAGTTTGGGGTAGTGTGCCTGGTGGGTGGGACAGGGTGAGATTGGCCATTAATATCTCACAGCAGTTTTTCTCCCTTCAGGTGTAGCACATCTTGAAAGGGCCAGCCAGGAAACCACAGCACACAAGCATGCCAGTAAACCGAAACAGAAATGCTGGGGAGAGCAGGCCTTACTCCACCACATGCAGATAGCCCCAGTTCAAAGGGAGGAGTTGCACAGCCAAGACCCAAGGTCCMACATATCATCAGATGGTGCTGATGGAGACAGGAAGGGAACCATCTTCCCTTCCTCTTCGTAGCAAGCCCGTGCTCACCCATGGCAGCGAGCAGCAAATCTGCACCCATAGCTGTTTTCTGCACCTCYGCCAGCTGAATTGTGCAGCTCCAAATACCTCTTCAAACTTCAAGAGAGTGAGATAAGCAGGAGACAAGAGTGGCATTTTTCCTTCCCTTCTTCTCATTTGGGATTTCTTTTTGACATAGTGTGCTTTCTAAATGGTCCTCAACAAGAATCCACTCTCACTGCCCTGGGAGTAGATGATGTTTTCTTCATAAATTGCTAGCACATTGTTCCAGGTAGGTGAGGAGGCAGAGCTGGCTGGTTGTCATGGCCTCATCTCCAGGGTGCCTGGTTCTGGATAGAAGAATAGAGGATTATGCTATTGCACAGGGAAAYGAAGAGCAAAAAGTCTCTGGTCAAGTGAGAAGGAAGGAGAGTGATTTATCCCCCCTCAGAGCAAAATAAGGAAGCTAAAGAGCAAAGAGAAATCCTGGTTGAGTTCAGCTCCTCTCTGGAGCAGCACAGTCATGAGGGTAAAGGCTCTATGTCGCTTCCTCTAATTCAATAGGCAAATTCCATCATACTGTTTTTTGGGGGGAATGAGGCATCTTATGCCTTTTCAGACAGTGCTGCTTCCAGATCATGAGCTGGTGACTGATTCAACCTCATTGCTTCCGTGTGAGCTTTTACATTACAGCGTGCCTTATTGCCAAGTCAATGGAAACCTCATCTCAAAGGCAGAGGGAATACAATCCACCTGAAACACAACATATACCTGCTTACGCATCCCCAGCAGCTTCCCATGACTACTCGCAAACTCTGGGAGATGSAGAACGCATGTGAGAAGCTGGCTGGTGCTGGAGCATACACTGTGCTTATACAAACTCCGAACACCCACCACTGCATACGAAGACAAAGTTGTCCAACTATTGTAATTACAGCACGATGGGGCTACAGATTCATTTATATGCCATGGCAAACCCTGAAAGAACTTGGAGACAGTTCCCATCTACTTGTTTCCCCCCTGTTTCTAATTAGTTATGGCACTGGCATAAAACAGGATCTGTGTCTACTAAGTCTTCATCTGCTCCTCCTTATTCCCACATGAGGTCATAATCCTTCATGTCATCCCAACTGTGCACTATGGAAGTGATTTAGGATGTCTCGAAACAGAGGATAATGACCTCAGGTATTGAATAAACAGAACAGATTGACTGCGGAGGGAAACAATCCTTGTGTCACATATTGCTGGTAACAAACACATGCATTAGCAGAGGGAGAAGGGGAAAGAAGCTGAGGAGAAGCTGATGTATCCACAGAAGAATTTGAAGAACAATCATGCGCTTTTACACATGGCAGATGTCTAAGATATTTTAAGAGATTCTTCTCAGCGCCTCTAAGCCACAGCAGGGCYCTGCTGCATATTTTGTTCTTCATATGATGACGCTGGGCCATTTGTGTTGCACTATTGATGCACTCCTGGGTGGTACCAGCAGGACAAGAAGTGTGGTTAATAGCTGGCTTCAAGGGCCAAGCAGAAATATCAGCCTGCAGTTCTGTCCCTGGCCAAGAACGAGGCATTCAAGAGCACGGAAACGGATTTCTTTTCTAAACAAGGGATCAAAGTATGATGAAGCAGTGAACAAATACTAATATGTTCCAGCGAGATGAAGCAATAAGAGGCAGTTTGGTAGTAATAGCCCATGCTAATCACAGAGGCAGTAACTGAGTACCAATAAGAGCTGTCACAAGGTGTCTTGCTACATTTCCAGTACGGATGAAGATCAAGCACAACAGTTGGAAAAAACTAGCTCTGACCTGCGAGACAGTGCTTATTAGCCAGATCCTTCCAAAGTCTAGCTGCTGTGGTCATTCTGCAACCATATTCCTTTAATTGTTATATGGGATCCGGACCTTTGAGAACAGGCCTAACTTGTGCAACTTTCAGCTAAACTTGCCTTGAAAATACTGCCAGGCATAGACCACCCTTGCTGATGGAGCCCTTCATCTGTAGTATAAAGTCATGACAGTGAGCTATTAAATAAATACACTCAGCTTGAYTGTTTTCAAGAGGGCATGCTGCACTTATTCCATTTGGCTTTTTCTTTATTAAATAGCAACCTTCTCAGCGCACAGAGAGGTGCTGGTTGTTTTAGGTGGATATGAAACAGCTTCATTTCCTGTGGAAGTCACTGGAAGTTGATGGCCATCAGCAAGGGAATATAAGCTTTACTCTGGAAACAGTCTGCAGATTGTCACTTTTATTAAGCAAGCTTGTGGCCCATTTCCCCACTTATATTAAGACAATGGTCTGCAGTAAAATAAAGCCAACTGTTATTTTGCAGACACACCTGAAGTCTCTTGTACTTTCTAGAGGAGGCTTGTCCTTGTCCAGAGAGAAGAAATAGTCTCATTTTAAAGTATCCCTATCTGAAAGAGAAGTTGAAGCTAAACTTCATCTTCTCAGATATTCCTAAATCCCTTTTTATGTTATTCTCTGAGTAGAGGCAGGTGGCTTATATTTTAGCTGTAGCTGGATTCCAGCTTCTTTGCTCTACTTTCATGATTTCATCTAACACATTCCTCCGGGGCTGCAAGAACTKCACGTTTCCATCTCAGCCTACAGGTGAAAGCAACGAAGAGAAGTTACACCATATAATCATAGTTATTACACCAGGTAATAGAGCTTTTCACAGCATAAACACCATTGGCACTCATCACTGTCAGCAATAGCTGTGTCTCCAGCTCTGCTTTTGTTGTTGGAGTCTTGACACAGATCTGAGTCCAAGCCCAGATCTGAARAGCAACCCCCCGACACCTGCCAGCTCGCTCACAGGGCCAAATCTCTCTCTGTTCTCTGGGCTTGGGGAAAGTCCTGGATTTKGGATCTTGAGCATGATTAGGGGAGAGTAATGTCATGTCACAATGTGCAGTCCAAGCAGACAGCTCATATTTAGACTGGTCTAAAGCTGGTCTACCAGCTTTATCCCTGCTCTTGGAGTTAGTCCATGGCCTTGTTGACAAAAACGTGCTTTTAAGCAATTGAGTTCAAGCTCCAGGTTCAAGTACCACAGATTTACATCCAAACTCTCTGTCTTATCATGCATTTAGCCCATCCAAATGGCAGGCAATATTCTAGTGCTAACAGTCCACTTCCTGTTCCCCTTCTGTGTCGGCAGTAAATTGCTGACATGCTTTTCTGATAGTCTATTTTTAAAAAGGTGAGATCAAATACACATAAATTTACACAAAAGTTTTAAAACAAGTCCTTCAGGAAGGGAAAAAAAAAAGATCATAGTCTGTAACATTGTGACAGAATGTGGATTTAGTTAATTGGATCTAGCTATTTGCACCATCTTTTGCTAACTGCCTGTGCCAGTCTCAGGCTGGGAAAGTAATTTAACTCATTGCCTGTGAAAAATGAAATGACAGCAGCTACTTGAGTGAACTTTCACATTAACAAAGCATGATCTGGTCTTGATCAAAGACTTTATTTTCCTGGAGGACCAGAGTTCAAGCACCAGTCTCAAATTTTAAGAGAAGAAAAGACATATGTGTCATTGCAAGGCAAGCTCTTTGGAGTTTGTACAAAAGCTAAACTTTCATGTCAGCACTGCCACCGACCCTCTATTGAAGCTTGACTTGATCATCTCTTCCTTTAATTCTCAATGTCATATGCTGCCTCTTGCTAATCTGAATTGGCTTCACCCATTATAGCAATGAGAAGTGATGTTATCGTTAGTCATTGCTGCTAGGCACTTTTGGATCACGTCATACAACTCACGCATTGTTCCAAMAAAATGAGCTCTGAGGAGCAGGGTTGAGATCCAAGAGAGAGACCAGCTCCAGGTGGCAAGCAGCCATAGAATTGTCCTTGCAGATCTGGTGTAACCAGACCAACTAACAATCCTCTGGAATGCCGATGCCTTGGTCGATCTGGTCACACCAGAGAAACCATCTTCTGCAACCTGGATGCCAGGAGTTAAATCATACAGCTTGCCATGAGCAGCCAATATCAAAGACCACTGTTGGCTAAGTATAAAGTTGCTGTGTTGAATAATCGCTGGATGTTGTAAACACTCCCCACAATACACCTACTACAACCTTTTTAAGCATTTGTCACGATAAATTTCATTGTCATATCAATGCAATAGGGTGACATGTAAGTGCAAAGGATTGCACCTGTGGGTCCCAGACATTCTATAAATGCCAAATCTCATCATCATCATGGCTAGGTAGAAAGCCATACCAAGCATTTTTAGAAGAAGGTAAACTGTGTTACAGAGAGATTTGTTGCACTGCAGATAAAAGTGTCAAGCTGGAGTAAAGGAAAGTCATCAAATGAAAGGATGGTCAGCATGAGCTAAAGTCCACCCTTTTCTATTTTCACTGCCTCAGATCTTCAGTCTACTCCCAGGAGAAGTCAAACACACATCCTTCATGAAGCCTGGCAGTACTGMTGCCATTTCCACTCCACACCCTGCCACCCTCAGCCAGTTGCCCAGCATGTCACATCCACTGAGGTGGTTTGCAGGGTCACCGGGGCAGGGAACTCCTGTTCTACGCTGGGTCTTGTTCTGAAAGCCATGAGATGCAGCTTTCTTGTTCAGACCTTGTTCCTGATGTTGATGGAGCTGTTCCCTGAGCGATAATTACCTAGTTATGATCTCTACAGAGGAAGYTGAGGCAGCCACTTCCCAAACACATTTACTCCCTAATGTAAGTTACTGCTTTCATGGACACATTCATAAAATATGACTAAAGGTATTAGATTGTTATAAGTTATTTAGAAGGTATAGCTTGTGAATCAAATTAGAGAGATGTACTGAACCTCTGCAGGAACTGCAGGAACCAGGAGACAGAAAATAAGTTCACATTAAAGACGAAGGATGCTCTGTGCTCAGGGCCTGTGAGAGTTCTTGGCTGCACCCCAGATACATGGGGTCACCTAAGGTGAGTCATCTGTGGCTCCATTTCCCCACCTCTAGAAGAGGGATAATACTTCTGTTCTCACCTCAGTTTGTCTTCTCTGTTTAGATTTCAAGCTCCTCAGGGCTGTGTCTTACTACATGTATGTACAGCTCCTAGCTTAATGGAGTCATGATCCAAACTGAAGCCTCCAGGCACTCCTGTATATTATATCATTACTAATTTCACAAGGGGTTGCAATCAAATCCCTTTAACGGGCAAAATATCCTAGAAAAGAATAAAGAAAGCTATTAAAAACTGAGGAACRTTTTTGCTGAAGTGGAAGTAATGGTACTTTGTCCCAAAATGTATAAAATATGTATTGCAATTAAATTCTCTATTGGCAAATTGCTCTACAATTAAAAAACACAGAAGCTTGAGTGAGGCAATTAGAATAATAGTAGAGTGTTAATTATAGCTTGATGTATTCTGCATGCTGTCAGCAATTACCTTCCAAGTGTGCACTTTCTGAACTGAGTCCAAATCCACAGAAAGACACCGACAGAATTAGAAATATCTTCCTTGTTGGCATGCCTTTGCCATTTTAAAATTTGTTTTCATAAATACTTTTGTAAGCTATTTAATTAGATTTAATGAGGTTCTAGGAAGAAACATCCTCCATACTGTACACACAGGCTCCTCTCTAGCTGAGGTACTAACTCGGATATGAGGGAGAGCTCACGATCATGAGATGGGTCTCGTTTCCTACCAGCTGCCATTGATGAGCAATTCTCAGCGCACAGCAAATCGGTGCAAATGCAAGGCAATTTGGCCTGATTGCCAGGAGAGTTTCTTTTGATATCTTTTAAAAAAGGGTTTTCTAAGGCTTCTTGATGTCTTTCTCCATGGGAGACCCCCCATGTTGGCCCATACAACAGGGTCCTGCTCCTGGTGTGCTTTTTCMTCCCCAAGGGGCTCAGAGAGTCCCAAGAGCTGCCAGCCTCTCCACACAGCGCATCCCAGCTGGACACACGTGTGCAGCACCATGACAGCAGGGTCACGCAGCATGAAATGTACARTTTGGCATTGAATTGGTGAGAAGAAATCAATTAGGTTTGAGGTCAGAAGTTTCAAGAATAATTAATAATCTTGGGTGTCGAAACCACTTTACAGGAACCTTTTCTTTTTTATGAGGCCTCACCCACTGGGAAAAAGAAATCCTCTCCTTAGAAGTGCCTTACACTTTGGGTTTTCCACACTGAAGAACTAAAGATAATTTCTTTTTTAATGGGCTATATATTTTTGTAAGACTGTAGTCTTTTCTGTAATACATCTACCCTTCCTGACTGAGGTTCCCTCCACAGGAACAGGAACTGCTTGCTCTTAGTTCATAAACATCTTTCAAATACATTAAAGGACTAAACCTAAGCTATTCTCCTATCTTCTCCACTTCTGAAATAGGCTGAAATAGGATCCAAAGCCACACTACTGTGAATTTTTTATTTCTTGGTGTAACAAAAGCTTAACCCTCAAAGTTTTACCTAGAAAAAGCCCCAATCTATAAATAATGCCTATTGATTCTTCCCRGAAAGATTTAGGACCTAGCCCAGACAACATATGCAGTGTCTGCACTGGAAGGTCTGTTTGCTATCAGGACCCAACAGAAAGCCTTTGTGTGGTGGCAGGACCCAAAAGACCCTGGCTGTCCCTGTGAAACACTTTGTGAGCAGAGATCCTGGAGACACACCTGGTTATGGAGGGCATGGAAGCTGGTGAGCATTGCCAGGGCTYAGCACACGAGGCTTGGCTGCCTACGAGGTGTGACTTCGTCTGTGGAGATGGGGTGCCTGGAGGTCTCAGTAACCCCACGCTGGATGGGAGAAGCCTTTCTAGAGGTTAAGAGTTACCCATTTATCTCCGCAATCTGATCCCTTCAAGGCTGCCCCAAAGGCCAAATAGTCGCTATGCAGACAGACTGGCAAGAGTAAATAGGAAAGAGAAGGGAAATGCTATTCCAGTGATAGGTAACACTTCTTCTTGCAGAAGGTGGTCAAGCTTTCGGGTGGGACACTGAAATCATAAACTGTCCATGCCGGACCAAGATCCTTCCCCACAAGGACATCAATAAACCCAGTTTCTAGATTTCATCCATGTCATCTTCCAAGGCCAAATCTCTTTCTCCCTCTGGATTTCCAGACTTCTTTCTCTTTTTCCCATTTCTCTTTGGTATGATTTTTGCATGCACATCTTTTCACCAATGAACACACACTGCAYATGCTAATCCCAGAAGACGAAGTAGCCAAGAGGAACAATACAACAGTTCAGCAGGGCAGGGGTACTGTGCACCACCCGCGTGGCCAAAGACCTGTTGCTCTAGGGGTCAAAGGACAACTTTGATTGCTGTTTACAGTAGGTGGTTGGCTACATAACTTAGTGGTATGTACGCACTGTTTGCTATGTATCACACAGCTGCACACATGTTCATTAGGCAATCGTAACGGCAATGAATATAAATGTATATAAACGTAATCCAAAGTGATCATAAACTTATCATTTATGTGAATTGGATACACATCAGTATATCAAGGGTTGCCCATTAGTGATGTCCCTGACATAAGTTAAAATGAAGAGCATCACTTTTAGTCTATGATGCCTTTGCGTAATGCCTATCTATAACCTCATATCCGTCTCTTACTGTAATTACCAGGGTAGTAGTCCCAGCAAGCAAGATCTCTGTGCACTATGTCAGATGAAATCCAACTGCACCACTGATGAATCTGGAAGAAACAAAGAAGAAATCTATAAGAAAAGAAGGAAAAGAGGCAGGAGAAGCAGAAGTCCTCATTCAGAGTCATAGCTTCCAAAAAACGAGATGTGTCTCCTCCTCTCACACCTTCCCCTCACACCATCAAAGTAAAAGGAAAGGGACTCACAAGATCTTTGCCCAGTTTTTGGCTCACTGGGACTACAGGCAGGACTATTGAAGCCTGATGTTAAAAAGTCCCAACTCTTTGCCACTCTGAGAGGCTGGTCTGCAATCTCTGTTCCCCTTCAGTTCCCCTGTCAGTTGCTGATAATGTTTCCTATCTTGCATTCCYTATCTATAATTCATTTGGAGAATTAATTAAGCAGGAATTAAAAAAAAAAAGGAATTAATTAAGTAGGAACCAAACTATTTCAGTGGCAAAAAAGTTACACAGCACAGGAGAGGGCAGAACCATTCAACTTGCTCAACCTTGCCTGGAAGGGCTTTGCTGGGAGAGCCGAAGGATCCTCAGCTATGGGTCATAGCAGCCAAAAACCCCTTGTTCTGGCAAATTAGGAGCAGGATGCCACATCTTTCACAGGGGAAAAGGCAAAACCAGAGAATTTGTCGCTAGTGCCGTCTGGGAAGCATGTGTGAATGCCTGTGGGCTGCAGATACAGCCATGGCACGAAGACCAGACCTGGCAGCCGGTAACCGAAGCCTTGCTGCGGAGCGAGGGGGGCTGACAGTGCCTCCGCGAGGCGTTGTGCTAGGAGCTTTCCTGGAGCGAAGCGCAGCCACCGCCGCCGCGAGAGGGTTTCCCGTTGGATCCCACCAGCCCTGCCTCGGCACAGCTCTTCCCTCGCGCGCTCTCCAGCCAGCGAAGGCGATGCTGTCAATTTGGGCAGATTTCCATACATGGGTATGGAGAGTAGACATGACTTCATGCTCCTCGCTAGACTCGGGGCGCTGCCAAAACTCGGAGTCCTATTTCTGCCCACCTGGAAAAGAGGCACTTCCCGATCTCGGCTTGGGGGCCACGCCGCCGGTGGCAGCCTGGGCGCCAAACCGCGCGGCTCCGGCCTCCACTTCAGCCGGGCTGCCGGCGGATTTGCCATCGCACCCACACGCCAGTGGTTTCTCCAGGTGAGCTCAGCCTCCGCCTGCCGCCTTTCAAGAGGCCTTTCAAGAGGGTACCACTGCGAACACACCTTAACAAAGTTCACCTCGCGCGTGCTGTTTTATTTTAGGCGATGCGCCACCCCTGGAGAACGAGCAGTGTGATTAGGTACAGCATTATTAGGTACGGCGCCCCGTCCTGCTCCAAAAACCGAAGGCGGCTCCGTCCCCGCAACGGCGCAGCCGCAGCACTGGAGGACGGAAATCTCACCGCATTTGGAAGGTCAGGCGACGCAACCCGTTTTCTCTCCCTCAGACACCGCACCTCCTTCCTGCCCGCGCTGCGAAGCGGGCCGAGGCGCTGCGGAGGTCGGTCCTGCCGCGGCGTCGCGCGGGCCTGGTCCGAAGTTGACCGAACCCCGCGCCCTGCGGTGGCCCGGACTCCCCTTTTGCTGCGTGCATGCGTGCGTACGCCACGCGCGGCACCGTTAGGTCCAGCGACTTTGTAAAACGGGGGCGAACTCAGGAAACTGCCCCGCGGTTGGGCCTAAAACACCCCCGAGCGATTAACGTATTCTGAGGACGCGCGGATTCACCTCAGCGGCAAGAGGCTGGCGAAAGCGCCGCGGGGGCTTGGTCAGAGAGCACAGGCCGCGGCCGGGCGCCTCGGGATCGCTCCCAGGGGCTTCCCAGCCGTTCGGGGAAGTTAAACTGGGGGGGGGCTGGGGGTGCCAGGCGCCGGGCTGGCAGCCCTCCCCGCAGCGTCCCCTTTAAGAGGGGCGGCGCGGGGCGGCGGCCTCCCGCGTTCACACCTGGAGTGGGAAAGGGGGGCGGGCCCTCGCGCCTCTGATTGACGGGCGGCCACCT